>NC_134877.1:2487530-2507530 GCF_041734735.1 Babylonia areolata
ACAGTACAGCACAGCACAGCACAGCACAGCACAGTACACACGGCACAGCACATCACAGCATAGTAGAGCACAACACAGCACAGCACAGCACAACACAACACAACACAGCACAGCATAATAGAGTACAACACAACACAGCACAGTACAGCACAGCACAGCACAGCACAGTACACACGGCACATCACAGCACAGCATAATAGAGCACAACACAGCACGGCACAGCACAGCACAGCAAAGCACAGCATAGCAAAATACAGCACAGCACAGCACAGCAAAGCACAGCATAGCAAAATACGGCACAGCACAGCACAGCAAAGCACAGCATAGCAAAATACAGCACAGCACAGCATAGCAAAGCACAGCATAGCAAAATACGGCACAGCACAGCACAGCAAAGCACAGCATAGCAAAATACAGCACAGCACAGCATAGCAAAGCACGGCACAACACAGTACTGCACAGCACAGCACAGCATAGCAGAGCACGGCACAACACAGTACTGCACAGCACAGCACAGCATAGCAAAGCACGGCACAACACAGCACAGCACAGCACAGCACAGCACAACACAGTACTGCACAGCACAGCACAGCACAGCACAGCACAGCAAGGCATGGCAACGCAGAACAGCACAGCACAGCACAGCACAGCACAGCACAGCACAACACAACGCAAGTTAACGCAACACAACAAAACCTAACACAACGCAAAATCGCAACACAACGCAAGTTAACGCAACACAACACAACGTAACACAACAACGCAAAATCGAAACACATATCGATGAAGATTTGATTATAAAATATTTTGTTGTTGTTGTTGTTGTAGCTATCCCTGTTTCTTTCCTATACTTGATGATGTTCATGTTGCTATCAGGGTATGATGACAGTGGGGGGGTTCTCCAAGATGATCGACATTTCCTACGAAGGCGGCCGGATGGAGTTTGCCCAGTCAGTATTACATCATTGGGTATCCCTGTCTGTCTGTCTGTCTGTCCGCTTGTCTGTCTGTCTGTCTGTTGTTGTGCATCTAGCTTGTCTGTTCACAGATCTGTCTCTACATGTAATTTGTGCTTTTTGTTTGCATGTCATTTGTAGGACTGGTTTTGTCATTATTTTTCTTTTCTCCTTCCTTCCTTCCTTCCTTTCTTTCTTCCTTTCTTTCCTTCTTCCTTTCTTTCTTTGTGATGATGATAAGGATCACGAACGGATGGCACTGGTTCATATGACCACAAAAGGTCCAAAGATAGAAATAAATAAAAGGCGATTATGACGACGACCAATACAATGCAAAGATGATTTTTATTTCTTCTCTCTCTCTCTCTCTCTTTCTCTGTCTCTCTTCCTCCCTCCCTCTCCCTACATCTCCCTACCTCTCTCTCCTCCCTCCCTCCCTCTCCCTACATCTCCCTGTCTGTCTGTCTCTGTCTCTCTCTCTCCCCTCTGTCTCTCCCTCTCTCTGTCTTTCACATAATGTGTCTATCTGTCCATATCCCTATTACCCGTTGCCTTATTTGCTGTCTTTCATGTCTCTTACATCTGTGTTAAAAATTTTATCGTTACTTTTCTGTGTTAATTTCACTTGAATCATTCATGTGTAGCATTCATGCTAGGGTTTTGTTGTTGTTTTTCCCTTGGTGTGTGTGTGTGTGTGTGTGCGTGTGCGTGTGCGTGTGCGTGTGTGTGTTACTCGCTTCCGTTCCGTACAGATGTGAGCGATGTTGTGTCTCTCAGTTTGACGCTGTGTTATACTCGTACATTATACATGTATTAAGTATTAAGTATAACTACATTTATATGCGTACATGTTTGTGTGTCTCTTAGAACAACGGCAGATGTGTAAGTCGGCCAAAGTGCTAATATCTTCACCGTTGGAAAATAAAGATTCATTCATTCATTCATTCATTCATTCATTCATTCCCCCCTCTCCCTCTCCGCTATCCATACCAATATTTCCTGTCTTCTTACTAGCTATCTTTCTTATCTCTGACATTTGTGTTTGAAATTTTTATCATTACTTTTTTGTACCAATTTCACTTGAATCATTCATGTGTAGCATTCATGCTAGGTGTGTGTGTGTGTGTGTGTGTGTGTGTGTGTGTGTGGTGTGTGGTGTGTGTGTGTGTGTGTGTGTGTGTGTGTGACTCGCTTCCATTTCGTAAACATAATTATGCGCAATGTAGTGTCTCTCAGTTTGACGCCGAGTTACCCATGTACATGTATACATGTATTTAGTATGACAACATTTATAATGTGTATAGACGTCTGTGTGTCTCTCAGAACAACGGCAGATGTGTAAGTCGGCGAGTGTGCTAATGTCTCCACCGTTGGAAAATAAAGATTCACTCACTCACTCACTCACTCACTCACTCATTCCCTCCAGGTTTTCCCCCGATCCCCGAGAGCGCCACTCAATGTTTGCCTGCATCATCGGGGGCTGTGTCCTGTGGCTGGTCAACTGCTTCAACCAGTCCTCCGTGCAACGCATAGGGTCCCTCAAGACCATGAGGTCCGCCAAAGCGTAAGTCTTTTTCCCCCCACTTCATTCGTGGTGTGAGCACAGCGTGTAGGGTCCCTCAAGACCATGAGGTCCAAGTGTGTGTGAAATCATGTGTATGTGTTGGAGGGGAATGTGTGTGTGTGTGTGTGTGTGTGTGTGTGTGTGTGTGTGTGCTTTGAGTGCATGGATAGAATAGAATAGAATAGAATAGAATATGTCTCTATTACCAAGTGTACCGGGGTCACAAGGAATATTGCGGGTGGAGGGGTGGGGGTGGGTGGATAGTACATAACAGTACATAACAAGGTACGAACATAAATCGAAAACCATACACAAACACAGATACAGTAGAAATTAGGATACATACAAGTGCATATCAATATAAAAACTTGTGCACACACACACACACACACACACACACACACACATTTGAACAGAAGCCGCATATTACATGTGGATGGGGCTGATGACTAGATCTTTAGGTAGACGGTTGTTGAATGTTGTATGTCGTAGTTTATAACAGAGTATTTTCATTATTTCGTGTTTCTTTTTTATTGTCCTTTGTTTGTGTGGGAATAAAACTTTATTTTCCTGCTTTCTTCTGTGTGAGAAGGTAGGTGCCATCGCAGCATGATAATATCTATTATTTATATAGTGCAGTGATGGCCTAGAGGTAACGCGTCCGCCTAGGAAGCGAGAGAATCTGAGCCCGCTGATTCGAATCACGGCTCAGCCGCCGACATTTTCTCCCCCTCCACTAGACCTTGAGTGGTGGTCTGGACGCTAGTCATTCGGATGAGACGATAAACCGAGGTCCCGTGTGAAGCATGCACGGCAACAAAAGGGTTGTTCCTGGCAAAATTTTTAAGAAAAATCCACTTCGATAGGAAAAACAAATAAAACTGCACGCAGGAAAAAATACAAAAAAATGGGTGGCGCTGTAGTATATCAACGCGCTCTCCCTGGGGAGAGCAGCCCGAATTTCACACAGAGAAATCGGTTGCGATAAAAAGAAATACAAATACAAATATATATCTTTTGACTCATTCATCTGTCATTTATCCTTTTTTAAAAAACGAATCTAAAGCTCCACTTCACAATTGGTGCACCTTTTATCATTCCAGATGGTTTAGGTAGAGTTATTTTTTTGGGGGGTAATAATTGAAATGAACATGACGGGCGCAATAGCCGAGTGGTTAAAGCGTTGGACTGTCAATCTGAGGGTCCCGGGTTCGAATCACGGTGACGGCGCCTGGTGGGTAAAGGGTGGAGATTTTACGATCTCCCAGGTCAACATATGTGCAGACCTGCTAGTGCCTGAACCCCCTTCGTGTGTATATGCAAGCAGAAGATCAAATACGCACGTTAAAGATCCTGTAATCCATGTCAGCGTTCGGTGGGTTATGGAAACAAGAACATACCCAGCATGCACCCCCCCCCCCGAAAACGGAGTATGGCTGCCTACATGGCGGGGTAAAAACGGTCATACACGTAAAAGTCCACTCGTGTGCATACGAGTGAACGCAGAAGAAGAAGAAGAAGAAATGAACATGAGGATTATTTCTGTTGGGTCCAGGGCGTTCCTGTTGAACACCCCGTTGAACGGGGGATACGGGGTCATCCTGACACTCACTGGACTGCTGCTGTATGCCTATGTGGTGACCATTGGCTGTGACCCCTACAGTGCTGGTCTAATCTCCAACAAGAACCAGGTGTGTGTGTGTGTGTGTGTGTGTGTGTGTGTGTGTGTGTGTGTGTGTGTGTTGTTTGTGTGTGTGTGTGTGTGTGTGTGTGTGTGTGTGTGCCCGCGCGAATGTTTGTGTGTGTGTGTGTGTGTGTGTGTGTGTGTGTGTGTGTGTGTGTGTCTGTGTGTGTGTGTGTGTGTGTGTGCCCGCGCGAATGTTTGTGTGTGTGTGTGTGTGTGTGTGTGTGTGTGTGTTGTTTGTGTGTGTGTGTGTGTGTGTGTGTGTGTGTGTGTTGTTTGTGTGTGTGTGTGTGTGTGTGTGTGTGTGTGTGTTGTTTGTGTGTGTGTGTGTGTCTGTGTGTGAATGTGTGCGTGCGCGCGTACGCATGTGTGTTTGTGTGAGCGTGCGTGCGTGCGTGCGTGTGAGCAGCAGCAGCAACAACAAAACATCAACAACAAAAACAACAACATCAGCAGCACCACCACCACCAACAGCAACAGCAACAACAACACGATCTTGCCTGACCCACTATATGCCCCCTGTTTTCAGATGATGCCCTACTTCATGATTCACATGTCTGACCCACTATATGCCCCCTGTTTTCAGATGATGCCCTACTTCGTGATTCACATGTCTGACCAACTATATGCCCCACGTTTCAGATGATGCTCTACTTCGTGATTCACATGTCTGACCAACTATATGCCTCACGTTTCAGATGATGCCTTACTTCATGATTCACATGTCTGACCCACTATATGCCCCCTTGTTTTCAGATGATGCCCTACTTCATGATTCACATGTCTGACCCACTATATGCCCCACGTTTCAGATGATGCCCTACTTCATGATTCACATGTCTGACCCACTATATGCCCCCTGTTTTCAGATGATGCCCTACTTCATGATTCACATGTCTGACCCACTATATGCCCCCTGTTTTCAGATGATGCCCTACTTCATGATTCACATGTCTGACCAACTATATGCCCCACGTTTCAGATGATGCCCTACTTCATGATTCACATGTCTGACCAACTATATGCCCCACGTTTCAGATGATGCTCTACTTCATGATTCACATGTCTGACCAACTATATGCCCCACGTTTCAGATGATGCCCTACTTCATGATTCACATGTCTGACCAACTATATGCCCCACGTTTCAGATGATGCCCTACTTCATGATTCACATGTCTGACCAACTATATGCCCCACGTTTCAGATGATGCCCTACTTCGTGATTCACATGTCTGACCCACTATATGCCTCACGTTTCAGATGATGCCCTACTTCGTGATTCACATGTCTGACCCACTGTACGCCCAACGTTCCAGATGATGCCCTACTTCGTGATTCACATGTCTGACCCACTATATGCCCCCTGTTCCAGATGATGCCCTACTTCGTGATTCACATGTCTGACCCACTATATGCCCCCTGTTCCAGATGATGCCCTACTTCGTTATTCACTCTGACCCACTATATGCCCCCTGTTCCAGATGATGCCCTACTTCGTGATTCACATGTCTGACCCACTATATGCCCCCTGTTCCAGATGATGCCCTACTTCGTGATTCACATGTCTGACCAACTATATGCCTCACGTTCCAGATGATGCCCTACTTCGTGATTCACATGTCTGACCCACTATATGCCCCACGTTCCAGATGATGCCCTACTTCGTGATTCACATGTCTGACCAACTATATGCCCCCTGTTCCAGATGATGCCCTACTTCGTGATTCACATGTCTGACCCACTATATGCCCCCTGTTCCAGATGATGCACTACTTCGTGATTCACATATCTGACCCACTGTATGCCTCACGTTCCAGATGATGCCCTACTTCGTGATTCACATATCTGACCCACTGTATGCCTCACGTTCCAGATGATGCCCTACTTCGTGATTCACATGTCTGACCAACTATATGCCTCACGTTCCAGATGATGCCCTACTTCGTGATTCACATGTCTGACCAACTATATGCCTCACGTTCCAGATGATGCCCTACTTTGTGATTCACGTGCTGGATGACCTGCCAGGCTTTGCCGGGCTCTACATGTCCATGCTGTTTAGTGGAGCCCTCAGGTAAGTGGGTCAGGGGTGGGGTGGGGAGAGGTAGAGGGAGGGGGGGGGGGGTGATAGTCCTGATTAACACAGGGAGTCACCGTGGCAGAATATTTCAGGTGTTGGACTTCTAATCCTGTGTTCACCAGTGATCAGGGTTCGAGGCCCCGTGTGGAGGAATTTTTGTTTAATTAATGTTCCGTCATACAGACTGGTGCTTGTAGACATTTTGTAGTTGAGAATACCGATTTTTTACATTTGAGTGTTATCGTTCAGAATGAGGAGGGGGAGGGGGATGAATGGTGAGTTGGGGGTGGGGGGTGAGGGAGGAGGTGTGGGCGAGGAGGGCAAGGGGGGGGGGAGGGTAAATCGACAGTGTTGTGTCCTTGGGAAAGGCAGTTGACTCCCATTTTTCCTCACCCTACCCGGGTGTGACTGGGTACCTGACTTGGGTTGGGGAAGGTTGGAATGGCAGGGGGTGAGGACTGTGGGCCCCTGCCTCTTCTTCTTCTTCTTCTGCGTCCACTCGTATGCACACGAGTGGGCCTCTACGTGTATGACCGTTTTTACCCCGCCATGTAGGCAGCCATACTCCGTTTTCGGGGGTGTGCATGCTGGGTATGTTCTTGTTTCCATAACCCACCGAACGCTGACATGGATTACAGGATCTTTAACGTGCGTATTTGATCTTCTACTTGCATATACACACGAAGGGGGTTCAGGCACTAAGCAGGTCTGCACATATGTTGACCTGGGAGATCGTAAAAATCTCCACCCTTTACCCACCAGGCGCCGTCACCGTGATTCGAACCCGGGACCCTCAGATTGACAGTCCAACGCTTTAACCACTCGGCTATTGCGCCCGTCTGGGCCCTGCCTTCGAATGCCGAGACCTAGACACACTGCGTTGGTTTCAATTTAGTGCCCCGGTGGCTGTAAAAGTCTGTGAGACTGTTAAACTTTAACTCACTCAGTACGGCCAGTCCTCTCTTCTCCTCTACACAGACCCCTCGGATGTCCAGTGGGTGTCTGAATGACCCAACCTTTAGCTTCCGTCGTCAGAATTGTGGTATTCTTTGTCAACATTCACCTCTTCAGTATAAGAGCCTTCCGCTTGCAATATTTTGATGATGGTAATTGGGGTGAAACGCTGTTAACGTCGTCTCTTTCGCCGTTCGTATGGAGAGAGTTAAAGTACCATTTTTTGGTACAGTTTTCTTCTTGGAGATATGGTAAAATGAGGCTGGATTTTCGAATACTGGTGAATGCAGCTGATGCAATTAGCATCACTCAGAACGGAAGTGCTTTCTTGTAATGTATTATTTTACAATATAAACCCGCATCTTTCGTTTTTTTAATCACTGTATAACTGTAAATTTTGGGCGTTTCTTTTTAATCGTGTGTTTTCAAGTTGTTTATAGTGCATTGCACAGATGTTTTTTCATTTTTATTTTCTATACATATTCTACTTGATCGCTATAGTGTACTAGAGGTAATGCGTTCACATAGGAAACGAGAGAATCTGAGCGCGCTGGTTCGAATCACGGCTCAGCCGCCGATATTTTTTCCCATCCACTAGACCTTGAGTGGTGGTCTAGACGTTAGTCATTCGAATGAGACGATAAACCGAGGTCCTGTGTGCAGCATGCACTTAACTTAACGCACGTAAAAGAACCCACGGTAACAAAAGGGTTGTTCCTAGTAAAATTCTATGTAAAAATCCACTTCGATAGGAAAAACAAATAGAAAAACAACAACAACAAAAAAACAACCCAGCACGCAGAAAAAAATGCAAAAAAATGGGTGGCGCTATAGTGTAGCGATGCGCTCTCTCTGGGGAGAGCAGCCCGAATTTCACACAGAGAAATCTGTTGTGATAAAAAGAAATACAAATACAAACACAAATTTACCTTCTTTGGCCCAATGTGATCATCATCATTATTATCATTAACGTCATACACACCTTATTAATACACACATATCCTTGGTCAGAGACCAAACTCTATGCACTGTACAAACATGGAGTCATTTGCACAGCATGCTGTCTACCTGGGTATTTGTGTTTGTATTTGTATTTCTTTTTATCACAACAGATTTCTCTGTGTGAAATTCGGGCTGCTCTCCCCAGGGAGAGCGCGTCGCTACACTACAGCGCCACCCATTTTTTTTTGTATTTTTTCCTGCGTGTAGTTTTATTTGTTTTTCCTATCGAAGTGGATTTTTCTACAGAATTTTGCCAGGAACAACCCTTTTGTTGCCGTGGGTTCTTTTACGTGCGCCAAATGCATGCTGCACACGGGACCTCGGTTTATCGTCTCATTCAAATGACTAGCGTCCAGACCACCACTCAAGGTCTAGTGGAGGGGGAGAAAATATCGGCGGCCGAACCGTGATTGGAACCAGTGCACTCAGATTCTCTCGCTTCCAAGGCGGACGCGTTACCTCTAGGCCATCACTTCACTCGGCTAGAGCTGACAGACAGATTCCTTTGGGCACTTATCATTCCTTTCTTGTGTCATTCAGTCAACTTTCGGTCACGCGCACGCACGCACGTGTAAACCACAGCGGACTGTTTTTTCCCCCCCATAATTTTATCAGAGACATCCCTTTTGTTGCTGTGGGTTCTTTTACGTGCACTATCTGCATGCACAGAAAGGCCTGGTGTGGTCAGCTGGGCAGCAGGCTGCAGTGAAAGATGAATGAGGAAATGTGTGTGCACGTGCAGCACGGTGTCCTCCGGCATCAACGCCCTGGCGGCCAACTCTGTGGAGGACGTGCTGGCCCGCCCCTTGAGGGGGCTGCACGACACCACCGTCACCATCATCGCCAAAATACTGGGTGGGTGAGCTGGGCTTGTTATCGCTCAGCTCCTGTGTTTGTGTGCAAGGCTTATAATAATAATAATAATAATAATAATGGTACTTATATAGCGCTGAATCTTGTGCATAGACAAATCTAAGCGCTTTCGCACCAGTCATTCTCACGCACGCATAACTCTAAAACTGGAGAAACTAAAGACAAGGAAGAGGCAGGCAAGTGAGGCTATTTTGGGAAGAGGTGGGTTTTAAGGACCAGACTTGAAAGAGCTGAGTGTGGAGACTTGACGAAGCGAAAGAGGAAGTTCATTCCAATTGCAAGGTCCAGAGACAGAGAAAGAACGGCGGCCAACAGTCGAGAGTTTGAATCTGGGTATGCGTAAGTGGAGTGGATCCGAAGCTGATCGTAGTGAGCGAGATGGAGTGTAGAGGTGAAGGCAGCCACAGAGGTAGGAAGGGGCTGATTTGTGAATACATTTAAGCATAGAGTGCTGATCTTGTATTTTATTCGGTCATTGCCAAACTCCCTGGGTGGTCGAGCTGGGGTTATCATCGCTAAAATCCTGTGTATGTGTGCAAAGCTTATCATTGCTATAGGTGAGCTATGATTATTGCCAAACTGGTGGATAGGTATGCTTAGAGTAAATCCGTAGAGGGTGTGCTGGGGTAATTGCTGCCCAAACCGTGTGCATGTGTGCAAGGCTTATCATTGCCAAAATCCCGTGTATGTGTGCTGGGATTATCATTTGCAAAATCCTGCTTTTGTGTGCATGGCTGGTTTTTGCCAAAATCCTTTGTAGGTGCGCTAGGATTGTTATTGACAAAACCGTGTGTGCGTGTGCAAGGCTTACTATTGCCATAATCCTAGGCATGTGTGCTGGGCTTATTATTGCCAAAATCCTGTGTGCGTGTGCTAAGTTTATTGTTGCCAAAATCCAGGGCAGGTGTGCTAGGATTAGTATTGCTAAAATCCTGTGTGCGTGTGCTAAAGTTATTGTTGCCAAAATATCCTGTGTATGTGTGCAAGGCTTATCATTGTCAAGTCCCGTGAATGTACGCTAGGATTATTGTTACAAAAATTCCGTGAATGTAAGCCAGGATTTTTATTGCCAAATTCCCGAATGAGTGTACTTGGAGAGTTCTTTTTTGCTTGTTATTGTATAGTTGAACAGATTCAGAAAGGTGTTCATTCGTTGTGGAAGGAATATTACCAAAGTGCTGGTGGGTGTGACCGGATTATTGCCATAGTGCTGGATAGGTGTGCTAGGATTATTGCCAAAGTGGAAGGCAGATGTGACAGGATTATTGCCATAGTGCTGGATAGGTGTGCTAGGATTATTGCCAAAGTGCAATGTAGATGTAGAATTATTGCCAAAGTGCAATGTAGATGTAGAATTATTGCCAAAGTGCAATATAGATGTTGAAGAATTATTGCCAAAGTGTAGTGTTAGTTTGCTAGGATTATTGTGGAGGTTCAGGGTAGGTGTGATATGATTATTGCTAAAGTTCTAGGTAGTTGTGATAGCATTATTGCCAAAGCGTTGGATAGATCTGGTATTCATTTATCTATCCATCTATCTGTTTTGATTGATTGATTGACCGTTTGTTTATTTATGTGTTGTCAGTGGTGGTGTACGGAGTGGGAACCATTGGACTGGCCTACGCCATGAAAGCGTTGTCAGGGCCGGTGACTCAGGTTCGTGCCCACGCCCCCCAGAGGGCAGCACGTGAACATCGTGCCCTGCTTTCTGTCTGTCTGTCATTCCTGCTTTCTTTCTGTCTGTTATTCCTGCTTTCTTTCTGTCTGTCATTCCTGCTTTCTGTCTGTCTGTCATTCCTGCTTTCTGTCTTTCTGTCTGTCTGTCATTCCTGCTTTCTTTCTGTCTGTCATTCCTGCTTTCTGTCTGTCTGTCTGTCATTCCGGCTTTCTTTCTGTCTGTCTGTCATTCCTGCTTTACTTTCTGTCTGTCATTCCTGCTTTCTTTCTGTCTGTCATTCCTGCTTTCTGTCTGTCTGTCATTCCTGCTTTCTTTTTGTCTTTCTGTCTGTCATTCCTGCTTTCTTTCTGTCTGTCATTCCGGCTTTACTTTCTGTCTGTCATTCCTGCTTAGTTTCTGTCTGTCATTCCGGCTTTCTTTCTGTCTGTCATTCCGGCTTTCTGTCTGTCTGTCATTCCGGTTTTCTTTCTGTCATTCCTGCTTTCTTTCTGTCTGTCATTCCTGCTTTCTTTTTGTCTGTCATTCCTGCTTTACTTTCTGTCTGTCATTCCTGCTTTACTTTCTGTCTGTCATTCCGGCTTTCTTTCTGTCTCTCATTCCGGCTTTCTGTCTGTCTGTCATTCCTGCTTTCTGTCTGTCTGTCATTCCTGCTTTCTTTCTGTCTGTCATTCCTGCTTTCTGTCTGTCTGTCATTCCTGCTTTCTGTCTGTCATTCCTGCTTTCCGTCTGCTTTACTTTCTGTCTCTCATTCCGGCTTTCTGTCTGTCTGTCATTCCGGCTTTCTTTCTGTCTGTCATTCCGGCTTTCTGTCTGTCTGTCATTCCGGCTTTCTGTCTGTCATTCCTGCTTTCTGTCTGTCTCTCATTCCGGCTTTCTGTCTGTCTGTCATTCCGGCTTTCTTTCTGTCTGTCATTCCTGCTTTCTTTCTGTCTGTCATTCCTGCTTTACTTTCTGTCTGTCATTCCGGCTTTCTGTCTGTCTGTCATTCCTGCTTTACTTTCTGTCTGTCATTCCGGCTTTACTTTCTGTCTGTCATTCCTGTTCTCTTTCTGTCTGTCATTCCTGCTCTCTTTCTGTCTGTCATTCCTGCTTTACTTTCTGTCTGTCATTCCGGCTTTACTTTCTGTCATTCCTGCTTTACTTTCTGTCTGTCATTCCTGCTTTCTGTCTGTCATTCCTGCTTTCTGTCTGTCATTCCGGCTTTACTTTCTGTCTGTCATTCCTGCTTCTTTCTTTCTGTCATTCCTGCTTTCTTTCTTTCTGTCATTCCTGCTGTCTGTCTGTCATTCCGGCTTTACTTTCTGTCTGTCATTCCTGCTTCTTTCTGTCTGTCATTCCTGCTTTCTTTCTGTCTGTCATTTTTCTGTCATTCCTGCTTTCTTTCTTTCTGTCATTCCTGCTTTCTGTCTGTCTGTCATTCCTGCTTTCTTTCTGTCTGTCATTCCTGGTTTCTGTCTGTCATTCTTGCTTTCTTTTTGTCTGTCATTCCGGCTTTACTTTCTGTCTGTCATTCCTGCTTTCTGTCTGTCATTCCTGCTTTCTTTCTGTCTGTCATTCCTGCTTTCTTTTTGTCTGTCATTCCTGCTTTACTTTCTGTCTGTCATTCCTGCTTTCTTTCTGTCTGTCATTCCTGCTTTACTTTCTGTCTGTCATTCCTGCTTTCTGTCTGTCATTCCTGCTTTACTTTCTGTCTGTCATTCCTGCTTTACTTTCTGTCTGTCATTCCGGCTTTCTGTCTGTCATTCCTGCTTTCTTTTTGTCTGTCATTCCGGCTTTCTTTTTGTCTGTCATTCCGGCTTTCTGTCTGTCATTCCTGCTTTCTTTTTGTCTGTCATTCCTGCTTTCTGTCTGTCTGTCATTCCTGCTTTCTTTCTGTCTGTCATTCCTGCTTTCTTTTTGTCTGTCATTCCTGCTTTACTTTCTGTCTGTCATTCCTGCTTTCTTTTTGTCTGTCATTCCTGCTTTACTTTCTGTCTGTCATTCCTGCTTTCTGTCTGTCATTCCTGCTTTACTTTCTGTCTGTCATTCCGGCTTTCTGTCTGTCATTCCTGCTTTCTTTTTGTCTGTCATTCCGGCTTTCTTTTTGTCTGTCATTCCGGCTTTCTGTCTGTCATTCCTGCTTTCTTTTTGTCTGTCATTCCTGCTTTCTGTCTGTCTGTCATTCCGGCTTTACTTTCTGTCTGTCATTCCTGCTTTCTGTCTGTCATTCCTGCTTTACTTTCTGTCTGTCATTCCTGCTTTCTGTCTGTCTGTCATTCCTGCTTTACTTTCTGTCTGTCATTCCGGCTTTACTTTCTCACTTTCGTTTCATGTCTTTTCTCTCTTTGTAATTTTGGACTCTCTCTCTCTCTGTCTCTCTCTCTCTCTGTCTCTGTCTCTCTCTCTCTCTCTCGGTAACGATGACGATGATATATCCGACAAAGCCCATGGCCCTATTTGAGTCGTTATCGTTATCTTTCTCTCCCTTCCTGTCCTTTCCACTCACCACTTCCTTTTCGTCGTTTCCTTCATCCTTGTTTCGTCGTTAAGTTGTTGTGTATACATCGACTCTTGTTTCCACTTCTTCGGCTGTAAAAGCCCGGACTTCGCTTTCTCTGTGTGTCTTCATGTTTTACATTTATTTGCTTATTTATCATCACTGTTGTCTTATTTATTTATTTATTATTATTATTACTACTACATTTTTCTATATTATAATTATTATTTATTTATTTATTTATTTATGTAAGCTTATCTATTATTTATTCACCTTTTTTATTTATTTATTTATTTATTTATTTTATTATTATTATTTTTTTTTTCTCAAGGCCTGACTAAGCGCGTTGGGTTACGCTGCTGGTCAGGCATCTGCTTGGCAGATGTGGTGTAGCGTATATGGTTTTGTCCGAACGCAGTGACGCCTCCTTGAGCTACTGAAACTGAAACTGAAACTGTCTGGCGGTCATAGTCCCCCACTCACTTCCTGTGAATCCAGTACAAAATAGGCCTTTTCAAGCTGTCTCTTTATAGACTGAGGCACTTTATTCCGCATCTACATTCTATTTCTTCTTTCTTCGTGCGTGAGCGCGTGTATGTGTGTGTGTGTGTGTGTACTTGTCTGCTTTGTGTCTGAGTATTTTTGTGAACTGCTTTGAGAGGTGTGAAAGCGCTATATAAATGTCTTGTCATTGTCATTCAGCCATAGAGCGGTGAGGGTTGTGCTGATTGCACGCGGGTTTCGTGTCAGTCCCAGTTCAAGCTGTCACTGAACTGAGATCAACATTTTCTTCGCTGGTCAGTGACAGGATACAGGGCTTTTCGCCCGCTACTGTCATAGGAGGCAGTCGTGCCTGTCTTTGGTGCACTTCAGGTGCCAGTTGCATTGCTTGGTTCAAACTTTTTGACAGTTGATGCCGAACTTTAGGAGGATTTTCCACAGACCACGGAGGTTCACCGCGTCGAAGGCCTTAGGTGTATAAAGACCATGTGGAGCTCCTTGTTCTGCTCACGGCACTTCTCTTGCATCTGGCGTACGGCAAACACCATGTCACATGTATGGTCCCCTGCCTGAGCGGAAGCCGTACTGTGCTTCAGGGATGGCTGTTTTGGAGACATGGTCAACCAGTCTGTTCAGTATGATGCGGGCGAAGATCTTCCCGGCGATCCAGAGGACTAAATACGCCATTGGTCAGTTCCATACTACACACAGTTTAGTAGCGGGTTACGACCATACTAGGCTCTTCGTCCGAGCAGTGCAACTGGCACCTGCTCTGTTTGCCCGGCTTGACGCTCGGTCAGCGGGGATCGGTTTTCCTCCGAGTGGTCAGTGTGTTCTCCGCTCTGTGTCTCGGTGTTCGGTGTCGATGCTCTTCCCAGCCTTCTGGTAGCTGTACCTCGTCTGGAAGTATTCCCACTTCCGTGTCCATCCACTGACTTCCCGAACCTTCCACTGGCCATCCATTGTCTCCCCTTGGCTCCCACTGCCTGCCTTGGACCTCTGTAGGTTTGGTGTCGGTTGGTTGCAACTACCGCCCACTCCTTTCCACTCCCTCGTGTCCTCTGGCCTTGCCAAGTCTCTACAAGGGATTCTACGTTTGTCCTTGTCTTCGTCGTCGTCACTTACTGTTCTTCTTCAACATCGTCGTCTTGAGGTCAGAAGAAGCGCTTCAGAGATACTCTGAAAGTCTCTCTGAAAGCGTTTGATATCAACCCTGACTCCTGGGAGGAATCTGCAGTGGACCGTAACAAATGGCGCGCTGCTGTGCACAAAGGCGCCAAGTTGTGCGAGGCCAACAGGACTGCTGCAGCTGTTCAGAAGAGGCAGGCCAGAAAGTCACGGGCAAACAAGCTCCCTGACAATGATATGCCTGTCTTTGTCTGCCCCAACTGTCAGCGAACATTTCGTGCGCAGATTGAACTATTCAGCCATCTGCGCACTCACAGATAGACTCATGAGCATCCTCCCTCCCCACCCCACCACCACCCTCCCCCCATCCCCCATCTGGATGACAACGATGGTCATCATCGATCTCTCGATGGACACACCACTTCATCTCCTGCCCACTTTCATCGTCCTCATCGTCCTCAACTCAGTGGCTGCATTGTCCGTGTCATCGCCACACGTGTTCACACTCTCACATACATACTCACTCCTGTGCTTCCGTCATAGGTTTTTTTTCCCGTGGACTCATTCAGTTCGTGTCTCTTGAGACCATTGGCCTTCACGTGGGGCATTGTGGTCGTGTGACTCGGTGCTGTTTTGTGCTTTTTTTCATGTCCTTTGTTGGTTGAGTAGCTGAATTGTTTGTCTGTGTTTTTAGTTGTGCGTCGTTTTGCCATCGTTATTTATCATCATTGTCTTATTTATTTATTTACTTATTTATTTATTTATTTACTACTACTACTACTACTACTACTACTACTACTTTTTTATATTATAATTATTATTTATTTATTTATGTACGCTTATATTGGCTTCATCAGGTTTTTGCGCCTTATACATGTTATTAGTAGTGGTAGTAGTTATTATTTTTTTTATGTATTTATCTATTATTTATTCACCAATTTTCCTTTTTTTTCTTTTTCTCAAGGCCTGACTAAGCGCGTTGGGTTACGCTGCTGGTCAGGCATCTGCTTGGCAGATGTGGTGTAGCGTATATGGATTTGTCCGAACGCAGTGACGCCTCCTTAAGCTACTGAAACTGAAAACTGTCATTGTCATTATCATCACTACTACTGCTACTACACTACTACTACTACTACTGGTAGTGTAAGCTGTGCTGTGGAAAGATCTGACCATTGACTGACCCTGAAGAAATACCTCAAATGATGAAAACAGTACACATAAAAGGTGATGAATGTACTTTTTTTTGTGGAAAAGCTTCGGTTATGTGTTTCGTTTATTTATCTATTGTCGGGGAAATTATACAGCGTATCAGTGAGTATTTCCTTCTTTATAAAGCACAAGTCTTTGGCGGCAGTACTTGTTCTCTGGCAATACTTAAAAAAAAAAGAAAGAAAATCCGACTGATGGAATTATCTTCAAGTAGCATACTTAGTAAATCGTTCGTGTCCGATTGTGACCATCAGAGCAGCAGAGAAGTTAACTGCTGTTCCGACTATCTGGGCTAGGAATTTGATTGTGGCGGAGAGTGTCTTCTTAGGACAGTCAGCGTTGGGATGGTTCCCAAAGGCCAACTCGCCCCCAAGGCTGCAGCACTAAGAGCCAGTGCAGTCAGGTCTCTTAGTTTGAGAGTCATAGTCCTTCACAAAAAAACTGAGCTGGAAAATGACTTTCTATGGCAGTGGAGAAACAATCAATCATACAGCTCTCACTTTGCAATTGGCCAACTGGTATGATCATGTTATAATGATAATAATAATGGTACTTAGCGCTGAATCTTGTGCATAGACAAATCTAATCGCTTTCGCACCAGTCATTCTCACGCACGCATAACTCTAAAACTGGAGAAACTAAAGACAAGGAAGAGGCAGGGAAGGGAGGCTATTTTGGGAAGAGGTGGGTTTTAAGGCCAGACTTGAAAGAGCTGAGTGTGGAGACTTGACGTATCTGCTGACCCATTTGTAATCTTATGTCACTCTGTGCTGTAAGCTGAGCTCTCTGTTTGAACGCATAACGATATGTTCCCTGTACTTCATAAACAAACAAAAAAAAGATTGATCTTTTAATGATAGAGATAACGTATAATAAACCCTGTATTTTGATATATCTACTCACTGCTTCAGTGACAGCTTTGTCTGAATATATATTTTTTTTTTCCAGATGGCCATCACAGCCTTCGGTGCCTGTGGAGGGCCCATCGTCGGCATGTTCATGCTGGGTGGCGGCTTTCCCCATGCCAACAAATGGGTGAGTCGTGTGGTGTGGGTGATGGTGTGTTGTGCTGTGTTGTGTTGTGATGGTGTGTTGTGCTGTGCTGTGTTGTGTTGTGTCGTGTTGCGTTGCGTTGCGTTGCGTTGCGTTGCGTTGCGGTGTTGTGTTGTGTTGCGTTGCGTTGTGTTGTGTTGTGTCGTGTCGTGCTGTGTCGGGTTGGGTTGGGTTGTGGGTTGACTTTCTCCATGCCAACAAATGGGTGAGTCGTTTGGTGTGGGTGGTGGTGTGCTGTGCTGTGCTGTGCTGTGCTGTGCTGTGTTGTTTCGTGTTGTGTTGTGGCTTTCCCCATGCCAACAAATGAGTGAGTCGTGTGGTGTTGGTGTGGGTGGTGGTGTGTTGTGTTGTGTTGTGTTGTGTTGTGTTGTGCTGTGCTGTGCTGTGCTGTGTTGTGGCTTTCTTCATGCCATCAAATAGGTGAGTCGTTTGGTGTTGGTGATGTTGTGCTGTGTTGTGTTGTGTTGTGCTGTGCTGTGTGCTGTGCTGTGTTGTGTTGTGTTGTGTTGTGTTGTGTTGTGTTGTGTTGTGCTGTGTTGTGCTGTGCTGTGTTGTGCTGTGCTGTGCTGTGCTGTGCTGTGCTGTGCTGTGCTGTGCTGTGCTGTGCTGTGCTGTGGCTTTCCTCATGCCAACAAATGGGTGAGTCGTTTGGTGTGGGTGGTGGTGTATTGTGTTGTGCTGTGCTGTACTGTGCTGTGCTGTGTTGTGTTGTGTTGTGCTGTGCTGTGCTGTACTGTGTTGTGTTGTGTTGTGCTGTGCTGTGCTGTACTGTGTTGTGCTGTGTTGTGTTGTGCTGTACTGTGCTGTGCTGTGCTGTGTTGTGCTGTGTTGTGTTGTGTTGTGTTGTGTTGTGTTGTGCTGTACTGTACTGTGCTGTGCTGTGCTGTGCTGTGCTGTGCTGTGCTGTGCTGTGCTGTGTTGTGTTGTGTTGTGTTGTGTTGTGCTGTGCTGTATTGTGCTGTGCTGTGCTGTGCTGTGCTGTGCTGTATTGTGTTGTATTGTATTGTGTTGTGCTGTGTTGTGCTGTGTTGTGTTGTGTTGTGTTGTGTTGTGTTGTGCTGTGCTGTGCTGTATTGTGTTGTATTGTATTGTGTTGTGCTGTGCTGTATTGTGTTGTATTGTGTTGTGCTGTGCTGTGTTGTGCTGTGCTGTGCTGTGTTGTGTTGTGTTGTGCTGTATTGTATTGTGTTGTGTTGTGTTGTGCTGTGTTGTGTTGTGCTGTATTGTGTTGTGTTGTGTTGTGTCGTGCTGTGCTGTGCTGTGTTGTGTTGTGTCGTATTGTATTGTGTTGGGTTGGGTTGGGTTGGGTTGGGTTGACTTTCTCCATGCCAACAAATGGGTGAGTCGTTTGGTGTGGTGGTGGTGGTGTATTGTGTTGTGTTGTGTTGTGCTGTGCTGTGTTGTGTTGTTATGTTGTTGTGCTGTGCTGTGCTGTGCTGTGTTGTTTCGTGTTGTGTTGTGGCTTTCCCCATGCCAACAAATGAGTGAGTCGTGTGGTGTTGGTGATGTTGTGTTGTGTTGTGGCTTTCTTCATGCCATCAAATAGGTGAGTAGTATGGTGTAGGTGATGTTGTGCTGTGTTGTGTTGTGTTGTGTTGTGCTGTGCTGTGCTGTCCTGTGCTGTGCTGTGCTGTGCTGTGCTGTGCTGTGCTGTGTTGTGTTGTGTTGTGTTGTGTTGTGTTGTGTTGTGTTGTGTTGTGTTGTGCTGTGCTGTGCTGTGCTGTGCTGTGCTGTGCTGTGTTGTGTTGTGCTGTCCTGTGCTATGCTGTGCTGTACTGTGTTGTGTTGTGTTGTGCTGTGTTGTGTTGTGTTGTGATGTGTTGTGCTGTGCTGTGCTGTGCTGTGCTGCGTTGCGTTGCGTTGCGTTGTGTTGCGCTGTGTTGTGCTGTGCTGTGCTGTGCTGTGTTGTGTTGTGTTGTGCTGTGGCTTTCCTCATGCCAACAAATGGGTGAGTCGTATTGTATGGTATTGTATTGTATTGTATTGTGTGGTGTGGTGTGTTGTATTGTGGTGTTGTATTGTGTCGTGTTGCGCTGCGTTGCGTTGTATTGTATTATGTTATATTAAATGTTTTACATAATAGACTTCTCCATGTGAAATTCATGTTGCTTTTCCCGAGGAGAGAGCTCATCGCCAACAGTGCATTTTCATTCTCTCTTTTTGTTTTCTGTGCGATATATTTCTTCACGCTGTTTTCTTCCCAATGTATAAACAGTCCCCTGGCCCCTAATGGCTGGCTTCGACAGGTTCCAACTCTACTGTGTACTGACCGGTGGGAGGTTCTGTCACCACATCAAATCATCCTTCAGGTTTTCCCAGTGTCTACAATTCATCATTGCTAGTGGAGTATATGATAGTCGCGTCCGACTGTTACCACTTAGAACAGTAGAGAAGGCATCTACTGTCCTGATTATCTGGGCTTTTATAGTGGAGAACGTCTTGCCCAAGTTAACCCACTCAGTACGGCCAGTCCTCTCTTCTCCTCTACACAGACCCCTCGGATGTCCAGTGGGTGTCTGAATGACCCAACCTTTAGCTTCCGTCGTCAGAATTGTGGCATTCTTTGTCAACATTCATGTCTTCAGTATAAGAGCCTTCCGCTTGCAATATTTTGATGATGGTAATTGGGGTGAAACGCTGTTAACGTCGTCTCTTTTCGCCGTTCGTATGGAGAGAGTTAATCCTCACTCTCTCGTACAAAAAGGATTTAGGACAGTTGGCGTTGGTATGATTCTCAAAGGCCAACAAGCCCCTAAGGCTGCTGAACGAAGAGCCAGTGCACTATCGCCTCCTGATTTCAGAGTCATGGTCCTTCACAAGACTCAGCTGTAGAGGTCTTC
>NC_134877.1:2512530-2517530 GCF_041734735.1 Babylonia areolata
TAGTAGCAGCAGTAGCATCAGCAATAGCATTAGCAGCAGTAGCAGGAGTAGCAGCAATAGCAGCAACAGCAGGAACAATAGTAGCAGTAGCAGCAGCAGCAGCAGCAGCAGTGATAATCACCATCACTTGTGTCTGCAGGCAAAACGGACCCCAACACAGTGGACCCCAGACTGATCTTTCCCTTCGTGAGGAAGATCTACAGACTGCCGGAGCCCGTGGAGAAGCCTGAAGATACGTCCAACGTCATTGCCATGAAGGTAGGCTGAGCTGAACCTTTCACAGCACAGCACACAGCACCTGGTCTGTAGCGAAAATGGATCAGTCGGCTCGCTTTGACACCCCCTCGACGCTGAAACTGAAACTTTATTTTACTACATTACTAACGCTAAACTTTTTTTTTTTTTTGACGAATGAAATACAGCAAACATTTGATTCAACGAAACAACGTACGCATATTGTACAGAGCTAGAGACACATTGAAGGGAGCATAAAAATGGCCGTAAGGCTCAGGCAGACATCCTGCCAGTACCTACATAACTCGCACACTACCACCACAACTACATGATTATTTCATCCATCTACCTCCAACTTTTCCCTCCATCTTGGAGATGTCAAGCGTATGAGGAACATCCCACTCGCTTTGACACCTACTTGAAACTGAAACTGTATGAAGGTATAAGAAAGAAAAATATAAGAATGGTTTGGGTTTTTTTTCTCAGTCAGAATTGGTGGCTTCAGTGCCTGCTAGGTTGCTGACATTAAGCTGAAGCGTTGACGCGAGTTCCCGGCGGTGAAATACGATTCTCTCTCTCTCTCTCTGTGTGTGTGTGTGTGTGTGTGTGTGTGTGTGTGTGTGTGTGTGTGCGGATGAAAGCTCTTATACTTTCCCCTAAACTCTGTGAAGAGTCGCTGGGGGCGTTGCACAGAGGAACTGTTCACCAGATTCCTCCAGGTCTGTTTGCTGTGTGTCCAAAGCCTGGCTCTCTACACACGGTTTCTTTGTCCATTCTGCAATGATGTCAGTCCATCGTTGTTCATGTCTGTCCCTCCATCTCCACCCCACCCTCAACAGTTCCTTTCAGCAAGGCCATTCCAAGTTGGATTGTTTTCATCAAGGCCATTCCTTGGTGGATTGTTTCAGCAAGGCTATTCCAAGGTGGATTGTTTCAGCAAGGGCACTCCAAGTTGGATTGTTTCATCAAGGTCATTCTAAGTTGGATTGTTTCATCAAGGCCATTCCTTGGTGGATTGTTTCAGCAAGGCTATTCCAAGGTGGATTGTTTCATCAAGGCCATTCCAAGGAGGATTGTTTCAGCAAGGCCATTCCAAGGTGGATTGTTTCATCAAGGCCATTCCTTGGTGGATTGTTTCAGCAAGGCTATTCCAAGGTGGATTGTTTTAGCAAGGCCATTCCTTGGTGGATTGTTTCAGCAAGGCCATTCCAAGGTGGATTGTTTCAGCAAGGCCATTCCTTGGTGGATTGTTTTAGCAAGGCCATTCCAAGTTGGATTGTTTTAGCAAGGCCATTCCAAGGTGGATTGTGTGGATTGTTTTGGCAAGGCCATTCCAAGGTGGACTGTTTTAGCAAGGCCATTCCAAGGTGGACTGTTTTAGCAAAGCCATTCCTTGGTGGATTGTTTTAGCAAGGCCATTCCTTGGTGGATTGTTTCAGCAAGGCCATTCCTTGGTGGATTGTTTTAGCAAGGCCATTCCAAGGTGGATGAATTTGCTGTGCAGAATTACACTGAAGTGTACACGTGATCAATTTGCTGTGCAGAATTACACTGAAGTGTACACGTGATCATACTGCTGTACATAATTACACTGAAGAGTACACGTGATCAATTTGCTGTGCAGAATTACACTGAAGTGTACACGTGATCAATTTGCTGTGCAGAATTATATGGAAAAGTACGCTTGATCAATTTGCTGTGCAGAATTACACTGAAGTGTACACGTGATCAATTTGCTGTGGAGAATTACATGGAAAAATACACTTGATCAATTTGCTGTGCAGAATTACATGGACGAGTACACTTGATCAATTCCCTGTGTAGAATTACATGGAAGAGTACACTTGATCAATTCCCTGTGTAGAATTACATGGAAAAGTAATTTACTTGATCAGTGTGCTGTGCAGAATTGGACTGAAGGGTGCACGTGATCCATTTTCTGTGCAGAATTACACTGAAGGGTGCACGTGATCCATATTCTGTGCAGAATTACACTAAAGGGTGCACGTGATCCATATTCTGTGCAGAATTACACTGAAAGGTACACGTGATCCATATTCTGTGCAGAATTACACTAAAGGGTGCACGTGATCCATATTCTGTGCAGAATCACACTGAAAGGTACACGTGATCAATTTGCTGTACAGAATTACACTGAAGGGTACACGTGATCCATTTTCTGTGCAGAATTACACTGAAGGGTACACGTGATCAATTTGCTGTGCAGAATTACATGGAAAAGTACACTTGATCAATTTGCTGTGCATAATTACATGGAAGAGTATACTTGATCAATTCCCTGTGCAGAATTACACTGAAGGGTTCACGTGATCCATGTTCTGTGCAGAATTACACTGAAAGGTACATGTAATCCATTTTCTGTGCAGAATTACACTGAAGGGTTCACGTGATCCATGTTCTGTGCAGAATTACACTGAAGGGTTCACGTGATCCATGTTCTGTGCAGAATTACACTGAAGGGTTCACGTGATCCATGTTCTGTGCAGAATTACACTGAAGGGTTCACGTGATCCATGTTCTGTGCAGAATTACACTGAAGGGTTCACGTGATCCATGTTCTGTGCAGAATTACACTGAAGGGTTCACGTGATCCATTTTCTGTGCAGAATTACACTGAAGGGTACACGTGATCAATTTGCTGTGCAGAATTACATGGAAAAGTACACTTGATCAATTTGCTGTGCAGAATTACATGGAAGAGTATACTTGATCAAGTTCGTGTGCAGAATTACACTGAAGGGTTCACGTGATCCATGTTCTGTGCAGAATCACACTGAAAGGTACACGTGATCAATTTGCTGTGCAGAATTACACTGAAGGGTACACGTGATCCATGTTCTGTGCAGAATTACACTGAAAGGTACACGTGATCCATGTTCTGTGCAGAATTACACCGAAGCCTGGGAGAACTTCAAGAGGCACAGTGTCAACGTGGAGATCATCACAGACACCCCGGAGCGAGACTATTCCCGCCATACCAACAAGGCCATGAACTCTGAAAACCAGCCCTTCATTACGCCAAAGGCCGAGGAAGCGGACTGAGTTATCTTTTCTTTGTTTGGCTGTTACATCCTTGAATTTTTTTTTTTTTTTTTTTAATCTGAGAGCATGCAGAGCAACGCTGATTTGAGACTCTGTGTGTGAATATGTGTGAGTGTCAGAGTGTGTTTGTTTTGTTTGTTTGTTTGTTTGTGTGTGTGTGTGTGTGTGTGTTGGGAGGGGTGGGGGTGGGTGGGTGGGAGGTTCGGGGGATGTTGGGGGAGGGGTGGGGGGTCGGGGTGGGTGTGTGTGTGTTTAGGAGGGGGAGGGATGAATGTGTGGTGTGTCTGTCAATGTGTGTGTGTGTGTGTGTGTGTGTGTGTGTGTGTGTGTGTGTGTGTGTGTTATGTGATGCAGAGATAGAGAGGCAGAGTCAAAGACAGATGCAGAGACACAGAGAGAGAGAGAGAGAGAGTGTGTGTTTTAGGCTTTAGTATTCCATTTTTCTACTATTCCCTTTTGTATGCCTTAAACAACTATAAACAATACCGATCGTGTATAAAGTATTTATACCATCATGTGTCAAGCACTTATGTAAGTGACTGCTATACTATTCATCATATGACGAGCAGCAATCTATACGACTATTGCTTTCATTTTGACATGTTCTGAGTAAACCGAATACCCACATACTATATTAAAGGGCTTGAACACCAAACTATTCGCTTCAAAACATATGTAAGTGTAGCCATGGCAGTACCTTATCAGTACACCAGACCATACCAACCAGTTTAGTGTTTTTTCATTGAAGTGTTTTTTGTTGTTTTTTGTTGTTGCTGAAACTATGTCAGAATACACCAGTCATAACTAAAGAGGACAACACGAAAATCTTATACCAAGACTTGTCCTGGCATCATCTAAAGTATCATGCACAGCTGCTACCACCAGCTGCTACTTACCTGCTACTCCCTCAGCCAGCAAGCAACCATTCTAACCAACCAACCGATTGATTAGTCATCTGTCCTACCTACTATCCAATAACAATAGTAATAATAATGTACATTTATATAGAGCCCTGTCTCTCTAAGAGCTCAGGGCGCTTATCCAACCAACCAACCAACCAACCAACCAACCAACCGATTGATTTGTCATCTATCCAACCTACTATCCAACCAACCAACCAGTCATTCCCCAAAGACTATTCCAGTGTGTGTCCTTCAGTTGTAAACAGTATCCCCCCCCCACCCCCACACCCCTTCCCCCCAACAGACTGGCAAAGTTCTTGATTATCGATACATACAGGCTTCACCAAAAGTTAAGGACCACATGGTGAGGGAACGTGCACAGTATTATTCCCCGGGATGTGATGAAATGATGCTGGATTTCCCGGCAAAGAGCGGCGTCTGCAGGCAGTATGATGAGTACCACTCTCACCAGAGATGTCATGCACGTGCAATCCTTTGTTTTGACAATGGAAAGCCCCAGCTATCGTTTGTCAGCCACTGAATCACCAACATCTTGGCTGAAAGATCGATTGTTTTTAATGTTCAAACGCATTTTCAAGCTAGTGAACCGTGTTCATTGAGGCCAGTCACAGACCTTTATATGCGGTCTTCATATTTCAAATTAGCTTTTTTTTCATTTTTTTTTTTTCAGCACTTTCTGAACAGCTTGCTGATTTTGTGAAGTGGTCCTTAACATGTTAGTGAAGCCTTTATTTTCTCTTCTCTCTGGTTTCTCTCTCTCTCTCTCTCTCTCCCTCTCTC
>NC_134877.1:2525030-2545030 GCF_041734735.1 Babylonia areolata
AGTCCTTCTCGCTCTGAACTCTTGAGATGAGTTCGGAGTTAACGTCGTTGTGAAGGGAGAGTTTTGCTTGGCCTTTGGTGCCGAGCTTTGGAAGGAGAAGGGTCGCCGTTCCAGCAAGCGAGCTGTTGGGTGCCCTCTCGGACAGTCGTGGGGTTCGGTTCTGGTGTGACCCCCTTCTGCCTCTGTGTGGATCTGTGTTTCTTGTTCTCTCCTGGGCCAGTGGTGAGCCTGATTCCTGGTGACAGGTGAGGGGGGAGTTGTATAGTTAGTTTGTCCTCGTGGAGTTAGTGTCGTAACTTGTGACATTTGGTTGTATTTTTGGGATTGTTTTAACGGAAATCATCCAGTATTTTATTTCTAGATATTTTGGGGGGAATTGATAAGGTTGTTAAGTGTGTTATTTTGACATGTATTCGGCTCGATTTATTGTTTCAAATATACCTTCTTTGCAATGGAAACTGTGTCTAAATTTCCCAAAAATATTTTTGTGTCGTGTTGGAAATGTAGTACGATGATTTGTAATATTACCTCATTGAGTTTTGTTTCTGCAGTTCGAAACTAGCATTATAAATAACGACAAACTGTCATTTAGGGTAAATGTGTCTTGCGTATTATATGCAGGTTTAACTCCTTAATTATGAGAAACAATAATGGGCGGTTGCTGTACTTGTTGTCATTGGTAGTTGTGTGGAAGCGGCTGCATCAATATCCACTTACTCGCCTACTTGCGTAATGTGTATTGCTTAAGGAAAGGGAGGGGGAGGGGTACTCCTTCATAACGAGTTAGAGCATTGTCTACAGAGACATGGGAGTCTTGTTACAGATTTGTTCCCTTGACTTTTTCCTGTGGGTTCCCCCTGTCTGCTACCCCGACGGAACTCATGGGCAACCCCTTATGGGTTGTGGCAAATAATAATAATAATAATAATAATAATAATGGATACTTATATAGCACACTATCCAGAAATCGGCTCTAGGTGCTTTACAAAAACGCTTTGTCAACATATACCACACACCAAAATATGACTACACACACACACACACACACACACACACACACACACACTGCGTACATACATTTTAACAATACATGTGTATCTATCAGCTACCCTAACACATACGCACACAAAGGCAGGCACAAACTTACATAAACAGTTGTAGTAGTAGAAGCAGCAGCAGCAACAACAGAAGTAGTGATAGCAGTAGCAGTAGTTCTGGAAGATGTGATGTAGTTGTGGTTGTTGTTGTTGTTGTTGTAGTGGTGGTGGTAAAAAAATCTGGACATTTCTTATTTTGTTATATTTTTCATCAAAGTGATTCTTATTTCACAACCCATTTTAGAAATTATTTAAACATTTTTTTTATTCATTTATTACTTTTTAGATAACTTTCTCCATTCATGGCTGCGCAGGTTTCTGACGAGGGGACCAATCCGAAATCTATGCTGCAGATATACAATGCAATACAATACAATCCAATGCTATACAATACAATACAATATAAATTATAATGTATTGCATAATAACAGCCTCTGAAAGCTGCGAATCACCCTTTCGACGAGTCCCACATGATAATTATTAAGAAAAAACAAAACAAACTTAAAGCAAAACAACAACCCCCCTCTCCTCCCCCAAAAAAAGAAGACCCCCCCCCGCCCCCCTCCATCACCCCCACAACACAGCGTCGTCACGTTATGTCAAACACGTGACCAGCGTGCGGCAATCTGCGCGCCGTTTGCCATTCCTCTCCGATCACGTTTGTCCCTCCCCTGGTGGAGGAGCAGCTGTGACGTGTATTGTCGGCTTGGGCGTGACGACAGCTGACAAGGTCTGTGACGTAGCCTCCGTCACGCCGCTACGAGGGGGAGACAACGCTCAGAGGTAAAGACACGAAGTAACCCGCACCTGATTCGTTCGTCCTTTCGTTGTTGGGCCTGGGGCGTGTGACGAGTACAGGAGATGATGGAGAGAGAGAGAGGGAGCGGTGGAGGGGGCATGGGGGGAGGGGGGGGGCGCGGGGGGGGGGGGAGGGGGGGGGGGGCAGGTGTTGAAGTATGGTGTTGAAGTTGAGAGAGTGGGGAAAGGGGGGATTTGGGGGAAGGCTTAGTTCGTGACTGGGGCATGGGTGGAGTTTAAAAGCAAACATAACACCAACACCACCACTAACAATAACAGCAACAAGAAAAGAAAAAAAGAAAAAAAAAAAACCCTGGGAGAATAGCGGGTCATGATGGGTGATGTTGACCACAGCTGGCATGTGTATATAAACAGGCGTTGTTGTCCACAACCCTCCACACAAAGCGCTGGTATCTCTTTCGCTACACCACCACCACCACCACCACCACCACATCTGAAGACAGCCTGGTATCTTTTCTGGCGTCTCTTGGAGGACAAGAGATCTCAACCCTACGAAAAGTAGCTGTTCATCTGTTTTCAGGTGAGTATTCAAGAGTGTTCAGAGGGGTGAACGTTTTCTTAAGGGTTGAAACTACTATTTCGAAAACCTCATACTACAACTACAGTGAAATCCACTGCATGTTCGGTGCATATCTGTTATGTATGTGTGGGTGTATATGTGAATGTGTGTCTTCATGTTTTACATCTATTTGCTTATTTATCATCATTGTTATCTTATTTATTTATTTATTTATTATTGCTTTCTTTTCTTTTCTTTTTTTGGGGGTGGGGGGTGGGGGTGTTGTTTTTAAAAAATTTTTTTTATAGTTATTATTTACTTATTTATTTATTTATTTATTTATTTATTTGTGTAAGCTTATCTATTATTTATTCACCTTTTTTTTCTCAAGGCCTGACTAAGCGCGTTGGGTTACGCTGCTGGTCAGGCATCTGCTTGGCAGATGTGGTGTAGCGTATAATTATGGATTTGTCCGAACGCAGTGACGCCTCCTTGAGCTACTGAAACTGAAACTGAAACCACAGGACGAGAGAGAAGTCTTCATGAAATCATGTCGTGATGTACATTACACTGCAAACTCTAAAGATATGACGGATATCCCTGTTCGTTTTCTTTCTGTCCCTGTTTGTAACCTTTATCGAAATCGTTTATTTACTTTTTGTTTTTTAAATATGCAACCCTCGGTCTGACGATATTCTTCTTCTTCTAATGATGGTGATGATACTTGTTATTATTATTATTATTATTCTTGTTATTATTATTATTATTATTATTATTATTATTATTATTCTTAGTAGTAGTTGTAGTAATTGTAGAAGTATTTTTGCCAGTAACCGACGAACTTGAATGCGAGACAATATCGAGCGTTAACGAAAGTTGCTGAGTTGTTTGATTCCGTTCAAATCCAAGACGAGAAAAAAATCCTCTGACGGGCATGTTCCAACACCATGGTCTGTTCCAACACCATGGTCTGTTCCAACACTATGGTCTGTTCCAACACTATGGTCTGTTCCAACATCATGGTCTGTTCCAACACTATGGTCTGTTCCAACACCATGGTCTGTTCTAACATCATGGTCTGTTCCAACACTATGGTCTGTTCCAACACCATGGTCTGTCCCAACACCATGGTCTGTTCCAACACCATGGTCTGTTCCAACACCATGGTCTGTTCCAACACTATGGTCTGTTCCAACACTATGGTCTGTTCCAACACCATGGTCTGTTCCAACACCATGGACTGTTCCAACACTCTGGTCTGTTCTAACATCATGGTCTGTTCCATCACTATGGTCTGTTCTAACATCATGGTCTGTTCCATCACTATGGTCTGTTCTAACATCATGGTCTGTTCCAGCACTATGGTCTGTTCCAACACCATGGTCTGTTCCAACACCATGGTCTGTTCCAACACCATGGTCTGGCGGGTCTGTTCCAACACTATGGTCTGTTCCAACACCATGGTCTGTTCCAACACTATGGTCTGTTCCAACACCATGGTCTGACGGGTCTGTTCCAACACCATGGTCTGTTCCAACACCATGGTCTGGCGGGTCTGTTCCAACACTATGGTCTGTTCCAACACCATGGTCTGGCGGGTCTGTTCCAACACTATGGTCTGTTCCAACACCATGGTCTGTTCCAATACTATGGTCTGTTCCAACACCATGGTCTGACGGGTCTGTTCCAACACCATGGACTGTTCCAACACCATGGTCTGTTCCAACACCATGGTCTGTTCCAACACTATGGTCTGTTCCAACACCATGGTCTGTTCCAACACCATGGACTGTTCCAACACCATGGACTGTTCCAACACCATGGTCTGTTCCAACACCATGGTCTGTTCCAACACTATGGTCTCTTCCAACGCCATGGTCTCTTCCAACACTATGGTCTCTTCCAACACCATGGTCGAACGCCTATGGCCAGGCGACTCGAAGTGAACTGGGCTGTCTCACTCGAAGTCCGACCAGCCCAAGACTTTCCTGTGTCAGTTTTGCTGAGGAAGGTGGTAAAAAGACGACCGCCGTATTATTCACCTTGATAGTTCCGAGTGAAGAGAACTTTCTGCTATAGCAACACATAGACATGATGGTATGACATTCTGAAGTTGACTGATCCAAATAAATCAATAGATACATGACTAAATAAACCATTTCGATCTTATCTATTATATCAGGTGTGTTAAAACCTCCTCCCTAAATACTTTTTTTGTTGCTGTCTTTCACATGTTTTGTATCGGTAACCAGACGAACAAAAACACTGCCTTACAATTAATCTTAAAGTCACCGAGAAGGATTAGAAGTCAAATAAATCCACAGGTGAATATTTGGAAGGACACGCAATTTTGATACAGCACACGCCCTGTAGGTGTAATATTTCAAATCTATAAATTATATAAAGTCTTCAGTTAAGATTGTTTTTCTACATACTTGATATTTTCATAATCTTTATCTTTCGTAAACCATATTCTTTGTTTCTTAAATCGTTCCAGAACCTGCTTAATATTCAACTGTTGTATACATTTTGATTTTTTTTTTTTTTCACTTCTCAACTATACAGGTTGTGCTTTTTTGTGCATTTTTGAAAGGTCCTGAAATCTTGCCAAATTATTCTGCTCGTTGAATAGATATTTCAGAGAATATAAAATCCCCTATATATTCATCAACTTTACGTTCAGCAAAGTGCGGTGTTTGGGGTTAGTTATTATCAATATCAATCAGGCGATACAGACTGTTGGTTTTATCGCTGACATCACTGTGTTTTTTGGCTTTAAAAAATCCTTTTCTTTCGTTTTTCTTCTCAGTTTGTTTGTTTTCCTTTCTTTCTTTCAACGTCTTTTGACATAATTGTAGACATATCTTGGATCGTATGTCCTTGTCACATCAGGAATGGACTACATTAATATTTTGAGGTTTTCTTTGTAGTGATTGTGTCGGAGTACTAGTAGTAGCAGTTGTAGTCTCAGCAGTTGTTACACGAGTATGGTTTTGAAATTTACGTATTTTCCATTCTTAAGTGACAGACCTATTTGTGTGTGTGTGTGTGTGTGTGTGTGTGTGTGTGTGTGTGTGTGTGTGTGTGTGTGTGTAGGCCGGAGGTCAATGACATACACAGGCAATGGGTAAAGCGCTGTATCTCTTTCAGACACGAGGTCCCCACATCCACAGTGACCATGTTCAGGGCTGTTGTTTTCCTGGGCCTTGTGGCCGCTTCTGCTGGTGAGTCACAGTTCCTGGGTGTTTCGGGGGGGATGTCTGTTCATTCTTCTGTCAAGGTCATCTCTCTCTCTCAACGGGCGCAATAGCCGAATGGTTAAAGCGTTGGACTGTCAATCTGAGGGTCCCGGGTTCGAATCACGGTGACGGCGTCTGGTGGGTAAAGGGTGGAGATTTTTACGATCTCCCAGGTCAACATATGTGCAGACCTGCTAGTGCCTGAACCCCCTTCGTGTGTATATGCAAGCAGAAGATCAAATACGCATGTTAAAGATCCTGTAATCCATGTCAGCGTTCGGTGGGTTATGGAAACAAGAACATACCCAGCATGTACACCCCCGAAAACGGAGTATGGCTGCCTACATGGCGGGGTAAAAACGGTCATACACGTAAAAGCCCACTCGTGTACATACGAGTGAACGTGGGAGTTGCAGCCCACGAACGCAGAAGAAGAAGAATCTCTCTCTCTCTCTGTCTGTGTCTGTCTCTCTCTTTGTCATGGGCCAGTTGTCTATCATGGATCGGTCTCTGTGCGCTCTGTGTCGCTCTGTCTGTCTGTCTGTCTCTGTCTGTCTCTGTGTGCCACGAGTCTGCCTGTGCACATGCAACTGTCTCACCCTCTCCATGTGTCTGCATCTGGCATACCAGCGTTTCCGGCGTTTCTGCTCAGTATTCTTTTTAATCTTTTATTTATTTATTTGTGTGTGTGTGTGTGTGTGTGTGTGTGTGTGTGTGTGTGTGTGTGTGTGTGTGTGTGTGTGTGTGTGCGTGTGTGTGTGTGTGCGTGTGTGTGCGTGTCTGTGTGTGTGTGTGTGATGTGATGTGTGTGTGTGTGTGATGTGATGTGTGTGCGTGTTGTGTGTGTGTGTGTGTGTGTGTGTGTGTGTGTGACGGATACCGGGGTGGGTGTTTCAACAAGAGATGCAGTGAGCCGTGCCCGTGTTTTCAGCCCAGTTCCCGTTCGGGGCCACTGGATCCCAAGGCGCCGACCCCTCCTCCTCCGGCCCCCTCACCCCCACCGCCTCCCTGGGAGGTGGGCTTCTGGGCAACGTCCCTAACCCCGCCTCCTCCTCCACCAACAACGCCAACAACCCCATGGGTCAGATCTTCCAGAACCCCATGATGACGTACGGCCTGATGGGCGGGGACAACCTGAGGCGTGCCATTATGCTGCCCCTCCTGTCCCGTATGGGGGGCAGCAACACAGCGCAGTACTACTACCTGCGTGGGGGGATGGACAAGTACTTCAAGGTTAGTCTCTGTGTGTGTGTGTGTGTGTGTGTGTGTGTGTTTCCCAGATCATTTACCTTCTTACTCTTCCTCTGCCGAAGAAACCATCACTGGTTAAACGGGCAGAAAGGCGATTCTCAGCAATGCACCGTGGAGCGCTAAAAGGGCGCAGTGAGACATGCAGAACACTGCTGGCCATCTACTGCAGCCTGACCTATCTCCAGCCGTCTCGACTATGTCTTGTCACTGGGCCCAGAGAGGCCGGGACGAGAGAGTGAGGCTGACGACCTGCGCAACTCTCCCTCACTTTAAGCGCAAATCATTACTTCAAACTACATGGGAGACGCTTGCTCAGGACCGTCCAGCTTGGCGCAGCAAGATCACCACAGGGTCTCGTGCAGCCGAAGCCAGGCGCATCACCGAGGCACAACGAAAGCGTGCTGTGCGCAAGGCCCGAGCAACATCCACTGCCACGACAGCACCCACTCACTTGTGTCCCACATGTGAGAGAGCCTTCAGGGCCCGGATTAGTCTCATCAGTCACCTCTGGACCCACTGCCACCGATCTTCCATCTGATTCTTGAAGCCATGGTCGTCTTGAAATCCGAAGGACGAACATCATCACTCCCTCTTATTATCCTTTCACTTACCTATATTTTCATGTATCCATTTCTTTTGTTTATTTTGTCTGATTACTTTATTTCATGTTGATGTTTGACACAATTCTTGGGTAGACTTTTAAGGCCTCATCACCGCGTTAGGCTTACGTCAAGGTCAGCCATCTTCTCCTTTTGTTTTGTCAACAGCAGATGTGGTGTAGCGTATATGGATCAGCCTGCTACGCTGCAACATCTCCTTGAAACTGAATCTGAAAACCAACAGTAGATGTGGCGTGGCGTTTACACTGAAACTGAAACTGAAAGAACTACATCTCTCTCTCTCTCTCTCTCTCTCTCTCTCTCTCTCTCTCTCTCTCTCTCTCTCTCCTCTCCCTCTCTCTCTTCTCTTACCTTCATTCTCTGCCCTCTTCTGCCCCCCTCCGCCCTCCCCCTCCCTCTCTCTCTCTATGCGCCCTGTCTCAGGGAGGAAGGTGGCAGAATGGTTAAGACGCTAATCTGCCAGTGTATCGTCCATGAGGTAGCGGGTTTGATTCCTACTCTCGCCCTTTCTCCCAAGTTGGACTGGAGTGATGGCCTAGAGGTAACGCGTCCGCCTAGGAAGCGAGAGAGAATCTGAGTGCGCTGGTTCGAATCACGGTTCAGCCGCCGATATTTTCTCCCCCTCCACTAGACCTTGAGTGGTGGTCTGGACGCTAGTCATTCGGATGAGACGATAAACCGAGGTCCCGTGTGCAGCATGCATTTAGCGCACGTAAAAGAACCCACGGCAACAAAAGGGTTGTTCCTGGCAAAATTCTGTAGAAAAATCCTCTTCGATAGGAAAAACAAACTACACGCAGGAAAAAAAATACAAAAAAATGGGTGGCGCTGTAGTGTAGCGACGCGCTCTCCCTGGGTAGAGAGCAGCCCGAATTTCACACAGAGAAATCTGATGTGATAAAAAGAAATACAACTACAAAACCAAAACTGGGCGTCTCGTCGTGTGGATGAGACAATAAACCGAGGTCCCGTGTGCAGCACGCACTTGGCGCACTGACAAAGACTCCACAGGAACACGAGGGCTGCCCTCTGGCAACATTCTGTAGAAGTAATCCCTTCTGACAGGTGCACAATACACGCATGCACTCAAGGCCTGTCTAGCGTTGGTTTTTTTTTTGTTTTTTTCCCGGACTTTCTTGGGTCGACCACCGTTATATATATATATATATATATATATATATATATATATACATATATACATATATATATATATATATATATATATAAATTCATTATGACATTCAGAATAGATGGGAAAAATGTTGACATAAATAACTGATGTAAGTGATTATGTTGATATATATATATATACACACACACACACACACACACACACACACACACACACACACACACACACACACACACATATATATATATATATATATATATATATATATATATATATATATATATATATGTACATATAGTTCATTACACAACCAAATACATGAATCATTTTATGGTTTTTAGTGACAAATGCACAGAAACACATGCACAGAAACATAAGCACACGCACACACACACACACACACACACACACACACACACACACACACACACACACACACACGTTTTGCTATGTCATTCATCTTTATGCTGAGCGCAGAGCTGCAGTCATTTCTAGCCCAGCCATGTTACCATTGTCTTCTACGTTCGCTGACACCCTCCCCCCCCCCCTTGCCGCCCCCCCCCCGTCCCCCATCGCTGTATCTTCATACTATTACACATCACATTACTGTTACAAAGACCTCTTTTGAGCGCGTTGGGTTTTGCTGCTGGTCAGGTATCTGTCTGGCACATGTTTGGTGTGGCGTAGATGGATTTGTCCGAACGCAGTGTATGACACCTCCTTGAGGAACTGAAACTGAAATCGCCCGCTCTCTGCATCTCTCTGGATGCAAAGAGGTGTTTCTGAATGACCCATAGCTTGTTATTTTAGTTTGGTTATATAATCAGTTATCAGTTGTTCGTTCTAAATTTGGTTATTCATCCAACTTAAGGTTTGGTTTTCACAAGTGTGTGTGTGTGTGTGTGTGTGTGTGTGTGTGTGTGTGTGTGTGTGTGTGTGTGTGTGTGTGTACAGCACGTGCATCCATATGTATACAGGTCGGTGGCCTCAACATAAAAACAGTTCTGTCTCCGTTTCCGCCTCAGTCTCTGTCTGTCTTTCCCAATATATATCTCTCTCCCTCCCAGTCTCCCAGTCTCTCTGTCTCTCTCTGTCTCTGTCTCTGTCTCTCTCTCTCCATTCCTATGTCCCAAAATCTCTCTCAATCTCCTAATCTCTCTTTATCTCCCTTGCTATCTTCCCTTCTCTCCCTCTCTCTTTCTTCCTATCTCACCTTCTCTCTCTCCCCCCCCTCTCTCTCTCCTTCCTACATATACATATATCTCTCTCCCCCTTCCTATACCCCCTCTCTCTTTCTCTGCCTGTCTCTCCAACCTCCTTAGAACTGAACCTGTGACTGAAAAGCGCAATCACAACAAATCTGCGCAGGTGATGATGACGGACATGCTGAGCAACATGATGGCGAAGAACATGGGCCTCAGCCCCATGCTAGCCCCCATGCTGGTGGGGCAGATGATGGACGCTCCGGACAACTACGCCCTCACCAACATGCTCTTCAACAGGGGAGGGGCGTCCGGAGCCAGCGGAAGCAGCGGCAGCCAGCAAGGCGGGATGTTCTCCCCGGGCTTCAACCCGCTGGCCTTTGCGTCCATGTCCATGATGTAGAGTCGTGCCTCTTGTTTCCGTCAGCAGGTGCTCTGGGCGGCGCCCCACTGACTCTTAAGGCTGGGAGCAGACGGGGAAGACCGAAATGTCCATGAAATATAGCGGGCCTCTTAATGTGTACACGATGTTAAGAGACTTCCTGATGTAAACGTTCGTTCTTGAGTTTCAAGTATTTGCGCATGGTGTGTGTGTGTGTGTGATTTATTGACGAAATGATGTAAAACGGCCTCTATGTTCCTGGTTTAACTGGCCTCTCCATGTCCAAGATGCAAAACGGCCCTCATCCATGTGCCAGATGTAAATGTGCGTTCTGCAGTTTAGCATCTTTGCACATGGTATGGGTTTTTGATGAAATGATGTAAAAACCTATGCCAATGATGTAAACACGAAGACTGAATGTGTCCTTTTCGTGATGAATCCAGAAAGTTCACAGTCTATGTTCTCTTTACATCAGGGCAATGACGTTTTTCTGAGGTTGTTTGTGTCATTGTTCTTCACTGTCAGAGTCTGTTCCCCGTCAAACATCTTTAGCCTCAGTCTTCCTCTGTGATTTAATGAGGTTGTTTGCGTCAATGTTCTTCACTGTCAGTCTGTTTCCCGTCAAACATCTTTAGCGTTAGTCTCCCTCTGTGTTTTAATGAGGTTGTTTGCGTCACTGTTCTTCACTGTCAGTCTGTTTCCCGTCAAACATCTTTAGCGTTAGTCTTCCTCTGTGTTTTAATAAGGTTGTTTGCGTCAATGTTCTTCACTGTCAGAGTCTGTTTCCCGTCAAACATCTTTAGCGTTAGTCTCCCTCTGTGTTTTAATGAGGTTGTTTGCGTCAATGTTCTTCACTGTCAGAGTCTGTTTCCCGTCAAACATCTTTAGCGTTAGTCTTCCTCTGTGTTTTAATAAGGTTGTTTGCGTCAATGTTCTTCACTGTCAGAGTCTGTTCCCCGTCAAACATCTTTAGCGTTAGTCTTCCTCTGTGTTTTAATAAGGTTGTTTGCGTCAATGTTCTTCACTGTCAGAGTCTGTTTCCCGTCAAACATCTTTAGCGTTAGTCTTCCTCTGTGTTTTAATGAGGTTGTTTGCGTCAATGTTCTTCACTGTCAGAGTCTGTTCCCTGTCAAACATCTTTAGCGTTAGTCTCCCTCTGTGTTTTAATGAGGTTGTTTGCGTCAATGTTCTTCACTGTCAGAGTCTGTTCCCCGTCAAACATCTTTAGCGTTAGTCTTCCTCTGTGTTTTAATAAGGTTGTTTGCGTCAGTGTTCTTCACTGTCAGAGTCTGTTCCCCGTCAAACATCTTTAGCCTCAGTCTTCCTCTGTGTTTTAATGAGGTTGTTTGCGTCAATGTTCTTCACTGTCAGTCTGTTTCCCGTCAAACATCTTTAGCCTCAGTCTTCCTCTGTGTTTTAATGAGGTTGTTTGCGTCAATGTTCTTCACTGTCAGAGTCTGTTCCCCGTCAAACATCTTTAGCCTCAGTCTTCCTCTGTGATTTATCTGAGGTCGGCTGCGTCAATGTCCGCCATGTAAAAGACGGCAAACCAGTTGTCAGCAATGTTGTCTTTCGAAATTGGCATCAGTGTCCCTTACCGTAAATGCCGACTGTGTTGTTTCGTGTTGAATCCTATAAATCCTATTCCTGTGGGTTTGATGCTGATGTCTGCTCATGTCAGACAAAAGACAAGCGATGTTAGGGATGGAAAGACTGAACGACTACCTCAATAGTAAAGCAATGATGTTGTTTTTTGTTTTGTTTTCTCATCACAAAAGAATGTTGCTCTTGTTGTTTTTCAATTCCAGGTTGATGGCAAGACCAGTCCTTTATTTCTATGGTAACATTTTTTTTTTTTTGCTGTAGAAATGTTCATGGACAGTGATGTGACATTGTAACCGGAAGGCTGTCACACGTTGTGGACATTTTGGGTATATTCATTTCTAGGGATGTGTGGGCAGTCAGAACTAACTTTCGCTCTGTTTGTCTCTATCTGTATCTCTGTCTGACTCTCTCTCTCTCTTTCTCTCTCTTTCTTTCTTTTCCCGGATTGACACTGATTCAGCTGTGGGTGTGCGCTTTGTTGTAAAGTGACAAAGGCTATGCCAATTGTTCTAGTTTTCTCTCCCACTTCTCATTTCACATCGCTTCTTTATGTATATAGATTCTATCCTCATTGTTTTCACCCCGCCTTTTGAATGAAACAGGCTATTTTCAAAAAGGAATCATCATTGTCTCAGCGTTCTCATTTCCCTTTGGTTGGATAATGTGTGCGTGCGTGTGTGTGTGTGTGTGTGTGTGTGTGTGTGTGTGTGTGTGTCTGTCTGTCTGTGTCTGTGTGGCGTGTGTGTTTGTGTCTGTGTGTGTTTGTGTCCGTGTATGTGTATGTGTGTCTGTGTGATTACCTGTACCTCTGTGGATGATGATGATGATGATGATGGTGTGTGTGTGTGTGTGTGTGTGTGTGTGTGTGTGTGTGTCTGCGTGTGCGTGTCTGTCTGTCTGTCTGTCTGTGTGGCGTGTATGTTTGTGTCTGTGTGTGTTTGTGTCCGTGTATGTGTATGTGTGTCTGTATGATTACCTGTATCTCTGTGTATGATGATGATGATGATGATGATGATGATGAGGTGTGAGTGTGTGTGTGTATGTGTGTGTGTGTGTGTGTGTGTGTGTGTGCGCGCGTATCACAAAACAACTACAACACACCACACCACGCAACACAGCACCACATCACAACTACAACACACCACACCACGTAACACAGCACCACATCACAACTACAACACACCACACCACGTAACACAGCACCACATCACATCACAACTACAACACACCACACCACGTAACACAGCACCACATCACATCACAACAACACACCACACCACGTAACACAGCACCACATCACATCACAACTACAACACACCACACCACGTAACACAGCACCACATCACAACACAACTACAACACACCACGTAACACAGCACCACATCACATCACAACTACAACACACCACACCACGTAACACAGCACCACATCACAACACAACAACACACCACACCACGTAACACAGCACCACATCACATCACAACAACACACCACACCACGTAACACAGCACCACATCACAACACAACTACACCACACCACGTAACACAGCACCACATCACAACTACAACACACCACACCACGTAACACAGCACCACATCACAACTACAACACACCACACCACGTAACACAGCACCACATCACATCACAACTACAACACACCACACCACGTAACACAGCACCACATCACAACACAACTACAACACACCACACCACGTAACACAGCACCACATCACAACTACAACACACCACATCACGTAACACAGCACCACATCACAACTACAACACACCACACCACGTAACACAGAACCACATCACAACTACAACACACCACACCACGTAACACAGCACCACATCACAACACAACACACCACATCACGTAACACAGCACCACATCACATCACACCACACCACACCACATAACACAGCACCACATCACAACACAACACACCACATCACGTAACACAGCACCACATCACAACTACAACACACCACATCACGTAACACAGCACCACATCACAACACAACACACCACATCACGTAACACAGCACCACATCACAACACAACATACCACACCACGTAACACAGCACCACATCACAACACAACTGCAACACACCACACCACGTAACACAGCACCACATCACAACTACAACACACCACACCACGTAACACAGCACCACATCACAACACAACACACCACATCACGTAACACAGCACCACATCACATCACAACTACAACACACCACACCACGTAACACAGCACCACATCACAACTACAACACACCACGTAACACAGCACCACATCACAACTGCAACACACCACACCACTTAACACAGCACCACATCACAACTACAACACACCACATCACGTAACACAGCACCACATCACAACTACAACTACAACACACCACATCACGTAACACAGCACCACATCACAATACAACCACAACACACCACACCACGCAACACAGCACCACATCACAATACAACCACAACACACCACACCACGTAACACAGCACCACATCACAACACAACTACAACACACCACACCACGTAACACAGGCGGGTGTGTTTCTTATGCGCGTGCACGATGTTTTCCATCGTGCGTGTTCCCTTTGCGTTCGAGCGTAGAGAGAGGTCGTGCTGTTGTCTCATGTTTTTTTTATGTTTTGTAAGTGTCTCGTGCAATTGAACGGGAAAAAAAATATATAGGAAGCTGAGTGAACAGAGTGAGCAGAGTTCTAATGCTTCAAATGCTCCTCGCCGGTTTGTCCCTAGCTTCACTCGAAGGGAGTCAGTCCTTGGAGAAGGACGGTGGTAGAACCAGCGCTTAGCGGCTGATGTTCGTCGTTCTTTTTCCTCTGTAAACGACTTTGTGTCCGCCAGTGGAACTGTTCTTCATCTGTGTTTCGATGTTAGCACCCGTTGTTTACAGAACACTGTGCGGTGGCCAGTGGGTGACTTTTGTTCTTGTCCTGTCAGCGTTTCTCCAGTTGCCTGGCGCGCCTGGTGCTGTGCCTCCGTTCGAATCGTGGGGAAACGTCACGTCGCTCTAGGTAGGAGCTTGTGTTCCAGTCTTGTTTATGTATTGTTTTCCTCCGTCGTGGTTCATTGTTACGTTTGTATTTTCTGTCTCCTGTTTGTTGTGACCTTTCTCTTGTCACGGTTTATTGTGAAAGTTATGAGCCTGTGAAGGGGCGATGAGTTGTCACATGTTGCTCAAATGTTATAGTGGAAATGTAAGGAATAAATACTGAAATTTAAGAATTGGGGAGGAGCTACATTTTTGACATGTCTGCCAAGTGGGAGTTTTTTCAATGGAAGGGGGTAATTTTAGATATCTTGCTTTTTACATGCTCAAGACAATTTTATTGGATATTTTTGTTAAGGTTTAAGGAGCTCGTCCAAATAGAGGCCACGAGTTAACATCGAGAGTAAAATTTATGCTTGTAGAAAACAGTACTGTTGTATATGGTAAATGATTTGTTTTCGTGGAGGCGGTGTGCATGCTGGGTATGTTCTTTGTTTCCATAACCTACCGAGCGCTGACATGGATTACATGATCTTTAACGTGCGTATTTTGATCATCTGCATGCGTATACACACAAAGTGGTTCAGGTACTACAAGCAGGTCAGCGCATTTTTTTACCTGGGAAATATCTCCACCCTTAGCTACCAGGTGCACTAAAACCGGGGATCCAACTTATAAAAATCGGAAAAGTCAGCCCTCCTCCGAACGATGGACGTGGCCCAGCCAGCGAAGCCTGAAGAGTGTGAACAGGCCGGCATGAGACAGCACTTAGGTGTTGGGCACTTTGTCCTTCCACGACATGCCCAGGATGTGACGGATACATTTCAAGTGGAAGGCGTTCAGTCTCTTCTCCTGCTTGGCGCAGGCTGACCACGTCTCACTCGCATAGAACAGTGTGCTGACAATGCAGGCGTTGTACACTGCCATCTTGGTCATGACACAGAGTTTGTGCGAGTGTGGCTGCCGCCTTTCCAGGCCTCTTGTCGATCTCTTTGTCCAAGGAGAAGTTGCTACTGATGATGGACCCGATGTATGTGAATTGGTTCACAGCCTCCAACTCATAGTCATCGATGGTGATGATTGGTGAAGCTTTTACAACCTGGCCCAAAAATTGAGTCTTATTTTGTCTTACAGTCAGTCCAAAGTCCTTGCACGGCAGAGAGAAGCGATCTAACAGGGTCCGGAGTTCCCGTGTGTGGTGTGACTGCGGCATCTGCAAACAGCATGTCCCTGATCAGGACCTCCGGTACTTCTGTTTTGTCTTTAAGGCGGGCAAGTTTGAATGGCCTGCCATCTGGTCTCGTGTGAAGGTAGATTCCCTCTGCTGCAGTGCCAAAAGCATGCTTCAGGAGAACAGCAAAGATGATCCCTAAGAGCGAAGGGGCGAGGGCACAGCCTTGTTTTACGCCACAGCCTATGCCGATTGGCTGGGATATGCTGCCGTCGTACAGGACAGTCTCCTTCATGTTGGTATGGAGGGATTCAATAAGGCTCTGCTGCTTCGGTGGACAGCCTGTCTTCGGTAGAATCTTGAAAAAGCCCTCTCTGCGTACGAGATCGAATGCCTTGGTGAGGTCGATGAGAATAACGTACAAGGGCATGCTCTGTTCTTCTGTGCATTTCTCGTGAAGCTAGCAGAGCATGTCTGTCGTCGATCTGTTGGCACGAAAACCTCACTGTGACGTTCGGCGAGTTGTTGTAAGCGAACGACGGGCGCAATAGCCGAGTGGTTAAAGCGTTGGACTGTCAATCTGAGGGTCCCGGGTTCGAATCACGGTGACGGCGCCTGGTGGGTAAAGGGTGGAGATTTTCACGATCTCCCAGGTCAACATATGTGCAGACCTGCTAGTGCCTGAACCCCCTTCGTGTGTATATGCAAGCAGAAGATCAAATACGCACGTTAAAGATCCTGCAATCCATGTCAGCGTTCGGTGGGTTACGGAAACAAGAACATACCCAGCATGCACACCCCCGAAAACGGGAGTATGGCTGCCTACATGGCGGGGTAAAAACGGTCATACACGTAAAAGCCCACTCGTGTGCATACGAGTGAACGCAGAAGAAGTTGTAAGCGAACTGGGACAACTCGTGCGTAAATTTCACCAGCTATGCTGAGGAGTGAAATGCCTCTGTAGTTATTGCAGTCACTTCTCTCAGCCTTGTTTTTGTAGAGGGTGATAATCTTGGAATCCCTCATGTCCTGAGGTACTGTGCCTTCCAACCCTAACTGAGGAGTTCATGCAGCAGAAGCAGTAGGACAGTCTTGCAGTGCTTGAGTAAGTCAGTGGGGATTCCATCAATGCCGGATGTCTTTCCTGTAGTGAAGATGTGAATGGCTTTGCTCAGTTTCAGTAGCTCAAGGAGGCGTCACTGCGTTCGGACATATCCATATACGCTACACCACATCTGCCAAGCAGATGCCTGACCAGCAGCGTAACCCAACGCGCTTAGTCAGGCCTTGAGGGAAAAAAACAAACAAAAGGTGAATAAATAATAGATAAGCTTACACAAATAAATAAGTAAATAACTATATTGTTAAAAAAAAGGTAGTAGTAGTAGTAGTAGTAGTAGTAGTAGTAGTAGTAGTAGTAGTAATAATAATAAATTAATAACAATAATAAGTAAATAAATAAATAAGATAACACTGATGATAAATAAGCAAATAGATGTAAAACATGAAGACACACATTTACATATACACCCACACATGCATAACAGATATGCACCGAACTCAGCTTTGCTGAGCTCATCCAAGGTTGGCTCAGCGTCGAATTCAGTCATCCATGCTTGGCAGGCATGGATGGCATCAGGGACTGAGAGGGACACAGAGTTCCTGCTTAGAGTAAAGGACGGAGGAGTAGTGTTCCACAATTCTCTCCGTCTGATTGCTCTTGTCAGTGATTACTTCTCCAGTGGCGGACATGAGGGGGGGCTGTTTTGTTTGCTCTGAACTGGTCCCAGTACTTAATATACATTCCTCTGATGTTCCCCGTTGTGGCAGCTGTTTGGATGTCTTCACTGAGTTGAGTCCGTCCAGTTCTCGTTGACACAGGGTAGAGTTGTCTGACTTTGTTCCTTGCAGAGCTGAGAATCTGGAGACTGCACACGTGAAATATTAATAACAGTAATGATAATGATAATACTAAAGGCAGACAACAGAAATATAAAATGAACAACCAGACAGGTAGGGGTGTCCACAGGTCATGTCGTAAAGACTTCTGGCGAAAGCTGAATGGTGGCTATCACTGTCTGTCTGTCTGTCTAAATTATACAGCGGATTGTGGCTCCAGCTTTCGACAAAGCCCTCCACCACAACCACACCTCAAACCCCCCCCCCCCCATAACTCTAACCCCCCCCCTCCCCCCACCTTCCGTCTCCCCATCCTCTGTCCATCTGTCACCAGCCGGTTAGTGAGACTCATGTCTGTCCCCCTCTTTGTGGTCAGAGATGGATGACTAGAGATTGTCTACCCCATCCCCAACCCCCCCCCTTCCCTGACTTCTTCAAACACGCTCACACACACACACACACACACACACACACACACACACACACACACACACACACACACACATGTATATATACATATCTCCATTTGCATCCCTCCTCTTTTATCTTCCTTCCTTGACCCACTTTACCACATACATACCCCCCCCCCTCCCCCTCGCCCCCTCCTTTCCCCCCGTCACTCCCCACAGCCCAGCCCAGCAGAATCTAGGACTCACGAGTTCATGCGCGCGTGAACGTGGGTTCGCGCGCATACGAAGCAAGGTAGATCAGCCAAAGACACAGACAGAGAGACAGACAGAAAGACAAACGCACACACATGTAAACGTATCTGTGAAGCATATTTACGCCCGCGCGCACACACACACACACACACACTCACGAGTACACATTAACAGCGACGCGCGCGCATGTACACACACACACACATACACACACACATACACACACACACACACACACACACACACACACATAAACACACACACACACACACACACACACACACACATACATACATACATACATACATACATTCACTCACACACACACACACACACACACACACACACACACACACACACACACACACACACACACATGATGTATATCTTGGCTGTCACAGCAGTGCTTGGATTGTAGGTTACAGGGAATGCTATATACAGTCTTGTCGGTGATATATCATTGTGTGTGTGTGTGTGTGTGTGTGTGTGTGTGTGTGTGTGTGTGTGTGTGCTTGCCTCTACACTCCCTGCTCTTCAGGCTACCCACCAGTCTCTCTCTCTCTCTCCCTCTCTCTCTCCCCTTCTCTCTCCCCCCTCTCTCCCTCTCTCTCTCTCCTCACTCTCTTCCTTCTCTCCCTCTCTCTCGTTCTCTCTCTCTCTCTGTCCCTCTGTCTCTGTCTCTTTCCCTGTCCCTATGTCTCTGTCTCTGTGCCTGTCTGTCTCTCTGTGTCCCTCTGTCTCTGTCTGTCTCTCTGTCTCGCCCTCCCTGTATCAGTATCTCTGTTATCTGACAAAACAAGACAACCATAACCACGTCTCCTTGAGTGAAAAGTAAAACAGGGATGAGGTGGGTGGGTAAAGGGAGGAGGGAGGGGGTGGGTAGAGGGGGGGAGGGGGGGAGTGGGTAGAGGGGGGAGGAGGGAGAGTGGGTAGAGGGGGGAGGGGGGGGAGTGGGTAGAGGGGGGAGGGGGGGAGTGGGTAAAGGGAGGAGGGAGGGAGTGGGTAAAGAATGTGCGTATGTATATATGTATATATGGCTGGACGGCTGGACGTAGTTTATCCTCCGTGCTTTTAGTGCTGTGTCAACTGAAGTTCCCACGACTACCTTTGCTGCTGCTGCTACTGCGTCTGCCGCTGCTACTACTGCTACTGCTGATGCTACTAGTACTACTATTGCTGCTGCTGCTACTACTACTACTGGTGCTGCTACAATTGATACTATTACTGCTGCTGCTGCTACAACTACTGCTACCACTTCCATTACTGCTGCTGCTGCTGTTTTACTTTACTACTACTACTACTGCTGCTGTTACTACTACTACAACTACTACTACTGCTGCTGCTGCTACTACCACTATTACTGCTGCTGCTGCTGTTACTACTACTACTA
>NC_134877.1:2550030-2565030 GCF_041734735.1 Babylonia areolata
TCTGTCTTGTCCTGCCCTGTCCCATCCTGTCTTGCCTTGTCCTGCTCTACCCCACCCTGCCCTGTCCTGTCCTGTCCTGTCCTATCCCCGGGGAGTGGAATGGAATCCTGGTCACATATCTCCCAGTTAATCCTGACAGATAGGGTGAGGGAGGGGTGAGGGGAACTGGCGGATGAGGTGGGGGATGGAGAGACAAGTGCTAGATGACAGAGCTTCGAGGTGTCGGGGGGATGACAGGGGTAGAGAGTTCAGGTCCTTCATCCTGGTAGATGGCTACTTCGGAATGTGTGTGTGTGTGTGTGTGTGTGTGTGTGTGGTGTCTGGTGTCATATTTAATTAGGAAACAGGAGGGCGAGGTGGGAGTTGGTAGTGAGGTGGTGAGGGGAGGGGGGGGGGGGGGTGGGGGTCCGGTGTTGGCGGAGGAAAGGAGAGGGGCAGTGGCTTTGTTAGAGAAAAGGAAAAAAAAAATTGATGATGGTCAGGAGATGTGGGTTTTTTTTTATGGACATCTGGAAGTTAGGTGATATTGTTCTTGATGTTGATCAGTATCAGTATCAGTATCAGAAACTCAAGGAGGCGTCACTGCGTCCGGACAACTCCATATACGCTTCACCACATCCACCAAGCAGATGCCTGACCAGAAGGGGACGTAACCTAACGCACTTAGTCAGGCCTTGAGGTGGAAAAAATGTAAATGAATTGAAAAATATGAAAAAAACAACAAAAAACAAACAAGCAAACAAGCAAACCAAACCAAACCAAACCAAAAACAGACGTATCAACAAGAGCAGCACAGAAACTTGAACCAGGGACGGATGACGGGTTGTACACTGAAGTCTTAGGGGGTCCATCTCTGTCGGTACATAGAGTAGCTGCCCCGAGGTAACGCACATGGTGTTGATACGTTGAGGTATCGTTTTCTTTTCTATGTTTTTTTGATCAACTGTTTTGTGGTCTTTTCTATGTTTTCTTCTTTGTTTTTTGATTCGCTGTTTGTGGTCTTTTCTATGTTTTCTTCTTGTTCTTTGTTTTTTGATCCACTGTTTTGTGGTCTTTTCTATGTTTTCTTCTTGTTCTTTGTTTTTTGATCAACTGTTTTGTGGTCTTTTCTATGTTTTCTTCTTGTTCTTTGTTTTTTGATCCACTGTTTTGTGGTCTTTTCTATGTTTTCTTCTTTGTTTTTTGATTCGCTGTTTGTGGTCTTTTCTATGTTTTCTTCTTGTTCTTTGTTTTTTGATCAACTGTTTTGTGGTCTTTTCTGTTTTCTTCTTTGTTTTTTGATCAACTGTTTTGTGGTCTTTTCTATGTTTTCTTCTTTGTTCTTTGTTTTTTGATCAACTGTTTTGTGGTCTTTTCTATGTTTTCTTCTTGTTCTTTCTTGTGTGTTTTTCTTCTTTTTTCCTGCTCATTTTCACATTGTTCCTTTTTTGTCTGTCTTTCTCTAGCGTGTATGGATGCGTCCGCACGCTCTAACGTCTCCTTGAAACTGAGCTGGACTTTTCTTTTGTCGTTTCTCTCTCTCTCTCTCTCTCTCTCTCTCTCTCTCTCTCTCTCTACCTCTGTCTATCTGTCTGTCTATCTGTCTTAACCATTTTGCTATCTTCCTCCACTTTACACGTACGTGAGAATAAGCTGTACCTTTGGCGATTGGACACGTTTTGTATGTTGTATCCTGTTTCCAGTACAACGAATCATCTTTATTTGTATCATTCACTCATGCACATTCACATCCTTGCTTTCGTCCCCCCCCCCTCCATCCCCCTCGCCCCCCCCCCCCCCCCCCCCCCCCCCCCCCCCCGCCCCTCTTCTCGTAGTATCCGATGGGACTGCTTATAAAGGACTGAGACAGAGACAGAGACTGATGGAAGACGGACGTACAGCGCACATCAATTATTCATCACAGTGACATCAAAGTGGACATCAGCTGGCACGATTTCGGTTCTTTTTATGTGGCAGGGACTGAGCTGGTGCCGTCTTCAAGGCCGACAGTACCATGCCTAATACATCACTATGGTGTGTGTGTGTGTGTGTGTGTGTGTGTGTGTGTGTGTGTGTGTGTGAGAATAGAGAGGGAGCTAGTAGCAGAAGTATGGACATGCTGTAATTAACAGACAGTGACAAGCACAAGAAAGAAAAAAGCAAGTGTAAGGAACACCCACACGATGTTTTTGTTGTGATATTTAATCGATAAACAAAACACCAAACTACGTTAAGCACAACAAAATAAAACCAAACCAAACCAAACCCGTTGGAAATCAGATCCGAACGCTCAGTGGACAGACATCTCCACCAGAACTAACGTTTCGTGCTCAGGTTCTGTGGAAAGAATAACCAAAGAAAAAAGTTCCAGTTCAGTGTGTTTCAAGGAGATCTTAAAGCGTGCGGATTGACCCATATAAACACAAGACACGCACACGCGCGCGCGCGCGCGCACACACACGCACACACACAAATAACACACACAAATAACACACACACGCGCGCGCGCGCATGCACACACACACACATGCACACATACACGCACACACAAACACACACGCACACACGCACACACGCACACACGCACACACACACACACACACACACACACACACACACACACACACACACACACACACACATACACACACACACATAATCATACACACACACACACACACACGCACACGCACACGCATAAACATACACACACACACACACACAAGCACACGCACGCGCACGCGCACACGCACACGCACACGCACATACACACACGCACACACACACACACACACTGTTTTTGCGGAAGAGGGGGGGGGGGTACGGTGGGAGGGAAAGCATGGGAGGGGGAGGGGTCAGAGTTAAAATGTCATCAACGACTTTATAAAAAAACCCAAACACATTGTTTAAAATCTTAGCCCCTTCTCTCTCTCTCTCTCTCTCTCTCTCTCTCTCTCTCTCTCTCTCTCTCCCTCTCTCTCTCTGTCTGTCTCTCTCTCTCTCTCTCTCTCTCTCTCTCTCTCTCTCTCTCTCTCTCTCTCTCCCTCTCTCTCTCTCTCTCTCAGTAGTTTATTTTGCTTTGATTATGATTTTTCCGTTCTGTTCCATTTTATTTGTTTTGCACCATGTTTGTTCTGATCTGTACTTACTGTGTCACTAGAACTTTACAGCTAATGACATTAAACATTTCAGTGTTCAGTGTTCAGTGTTCTCTCTCTCTCTCTCTCTCTCTCTCTCTCTCTCTCTCTCTCTCTCTCATTATTATTATCATTATTCATCATTTGTCATTACGTTGGACCTGCAAAACATAGAAACACAGCTCTATTATTATCATTATTATTATTATTGTTATAGTTATTATCATTATCATTATTTATTTATTTGTTTATACATTTATTCATTTATTTACCTCCATGCATCTATCTATTTGCTTGTTTATCACCCAACACTCAGCGTATCTCACAGACTGACTTCAGATTACAGTTGATTTCTTTGATTATCCCACACACAGAATCCACACACTCACATCAGAGCAACCTAAATGTCAGAAAACTCCAAACTCATGTATAATGTTAAAATATTGACTGAAATTGTCAATGAAAACCGATTATTCAGACAAAGAACTTAATATATTTGGAAGAATACTACTTTGAATAAATTTAGAGACAATGTGTTAATCGAAAACTGACATGTTACATTAAAAAAAAAATAAGAAAAAGGATTACAGTTGAGCCAACAGCAAAGTGAGAGCTGTATTATCAATGGTTTCTCTATCGCAATGGGAAATCATTTACAGCTTGGTCTTTTGTGAAGGACTCTCAAACTAGGAAGCGAAATTGCACTGGCTCTTAGTGCTACAGCCTTGGGGGCTAGTTGGCCTTTGGGAAACATCCCCAACGCCGACTGTCCCAAAACCCTATTGGTCGAGAGAGTGGGGATGTAACTTGGGTAAGACACTCTCCCACTATAATCAAATTCTAGCCCAGATAGTCGGGACAGCAGTTACCTCCTCTGCTGTTCTGATGGTCATTTCATATAAATATTTGTTCGTTAATTTACTTTTTAAAATCATTCACCTGATCACTTTCCGGGGTTGAGTGGCGGGGGGGTATTAAACACTGGGGGAGGTGTCATCAATATGCTGCCACCGCTTCCAGGACCTCCACTGCCTGCACTGCCTGCACTGCCCCCACTGCCACCTGCAAGGAAAGAACTGATTCCGTGCTTGTCTTCTTCTTCCTAATATTTTTTTTTAACTCTTTCCATACGAACGGCGAAAGAGACGACGTTAACAGCGTTTCACCCCAATTACCATCATCAAAATATTGCAAGCGGAAGGCTCTTATACTGAAGACGTGAATGTTGACAAAGAATACCACAATTCTGACGACGGAAGCTAAAGGTTGGGTCATTCAGACACCCACTGGACATCCGAGGGGTCTGTGTAGAGGAGAAGAGAGGACTGGCCGTACTGAGTGAGTTAAGTTTCAGTTTCAGTTTCAGTTTCTCATGGCGGCGTCACTGCGTTCAGGTAAATCCATATACGCTACATCACATTTGCAAGGCAGACGCCTGACCAACATCATATCCCAATGTTCCCAGTCAGGTGTTGAGTGCATGAATATTATTATTTATATCTGTGATCCTTTCTGACTGCATTTCCTTTAATAGAATGTTTCCAGAGGACAACACTTACATTGCCATAGGCTCTGTTTCTCTGCGCCAAGTCCGTGCTGGACACGGGACTTCGGTTTAATGCTTCATCCGAATGACTTCCGAGACATGGAAGAGGGCAACAGCAGATTTGGAAAACAGGCTCCCTCACAAATAGTCTATTGCAAATTGTTCTTTTTTCTGCCTCCTCAGTGCACCCTTCTTTCTTTTGCCACAAAGTCTACATCTTTCTATTTTTGTTTTTAATCTTTTTAATTTTTTTTTCCCCGCAGTCTGTGACGGTCTGTGTTCGAATCCCGCTCTGGCCCTTTCTCCCAAGTTTGACAGGAAAATCAAAGTGAGCGTCTAGTCATTCGGATGAGACGATAAACCGAGGTCCCATGTGCAGCACGCACTTGGCGCACTGACAAAGAACCCATGGCAACAAAAGTGTTGTCCTTAGGCAATATTCTGTAAAAGAAATCCACTCTGATAGGTGAACAAAATTGTGTTCGCATGCACTCAAGGCCTGATGAAGCGCGTTGGGTTACGCTGCTGGTCAGGCAGGTGTCTGCCTATCAGATGTGGTGTAGCGTATATGGATTTGTCCGAACGCAGTGACACTTCCTGGAGAAAACTGGAACTGTGATGTTCTATGTGTACCGCTTTGCTTTGTTGACTGGATTGTGGCACTGTAAACCGTGGGGTGGGCACCAGCCGTCTATTGTGCAGTGTTAGTTGTCTGTATGGCCTTTTGATGTATTCTTCGTGTCGATTGAAGTATGTTGCGTCCTTTAACGATGGTGGTTGTTGTTGTTGTTGTTGTGGTTGTGGTTGTGGTGGTTGTGGTGGTGGTTGTTGTTGTTGTGGTTGTGGTTGTGGTGGTTGTGGTGGTGGTTGTTGTTGTGGTTGTGGTTGTGTTGGTTGTTGTTGTGGTTGTGGTTGTGGTTGTGGTTGTGGTTGTGGTGGTTGTTGTGGTTGTGGTTGTGGTTGTGGTGGTTGTGGTGGTGGTTGTGGTGGTGGTTGTGGTTGTTGGTTGTTGGTTGTTGGTTGTTGGTTGTTGGTTGTTGTTGTTGTTGTTGTTGTTGTTGTTGTTTTCTTCCTTTTCAATCTGTGGTTGGTAAATTAAGCGGAAGGGCTGACATCCTGAGCACAGCCTGAAGGAACTTAATGGCTAGGATATGTCATGAGCTGAGTTTTTGCTCTTTTTGGGGGTGGGTGGGGGTGGGGGGGTGTCTTCAGATGCGACAGTGTTTTTGAGTTTATCAATTAACGCCGTTTATTGATCTATTTTCTGTTCAGTCGGGCCAGTCGTAATATGGCTTTGTTCGGTCGGGCTCGGCTAAATCGTGTACAGGCAACTAAGTCAAATGTCAAATCTCAGTATTTCAAACCATTCCCATACAAATGACATTTTCAGCATCCATGCCACATCTTTCACGTGACAGTGGACATATGTAAATTATATATATATATTTTTCTTCTTCTTCTTCTTCTTAGTAGTAGTAGTAGTGGTAGTAGCAGTAGTAGTCTATAAGCTTACACGTGAGCAAAGGGCAAATTGGGAGTTGTGTGATTAGTGGTTTCACCACTGCAATGTGAACTATATACGGCTTGGGTCTTTTGTGATGGACTAGGATTCTCTAACCAAGAGGAATGGACTGCACTGGGGCAAGTCAGCCTTTGGAAACCATCCATACGCCGACTTAACCCCTTAACCCCTCTTGACCGGGAGAGTAACTTGGGCAAGACACTCTCCACTATAATCAAATTCCTGTCCAGATAGTCGGGACAAGAGATGCCTCCATTATTGTTCTGATGGTCATAGTTGGACTATCATACATACATACATACATACATTATTACCACACCTTCCGTAGTACAGGGGACTGTCGTAAATTATTGTTATGATGACGTTGATGATGATGATGATGACCATGATGATGACGACGACGACGATGATGATGATGACGATGATGATGATTATCGTTAATAATAATAATCATCATAACAGTGTGTGTGTGTGTGTGTGTGTGCGTGCGTGCGTGCGTGCGTGCGTGTGTGTGTGTGTGTATTAATAATAATAATAATAATAATAATAATAATAATAATAATATCATTAACATTAACATCATCATTAATATTATTCTCATCCTCCACATCTTCCTACTCGTCATCACCATCACCGTCATCACCATCACCGTCATCACCACCATCACCGTCACCACCATCACCATCACCGTCACCGTCATCACCACCATCACCGTCATCACCATCACCGTCATCACCACCATCACCATCACCGTCATCACCATCACCGTCATCACCATCACCGTCATCACCATCACCGTCATCACCATCACCGTCATCACCATCACCGTCATCACCATCACCGTCACCACCATCACCGTCATCACCACCATCACCATCACCGTCATCACCATCACCGTCATCACCGTCATCGTCATCACCGTCACCGTCATCACCGTCACCGTCATCACCATCACCGTCATCACCACCATCACCATCACCGTCATCACCATCATCGTCATCACCATCATTGTCATCACCATCACCGTCATCACCATCACCGTCATCACCATCACCGTCATCACCATCACCGTCATCATCATCACCATCATCGTCATCACCATCATCACCATCACCATCACCATCACCGTCATCACCATCACCATCACCGTCATCACCATCATCACCATCACCGTCACCGTCATCACCATCACCGTCATCACCATCATCGTCATCACCATCACCGTCATCACCATCACCGTCATCACCATCACCGTCATCACCAATCACCGTCATCACCATGATGCAGGCCCCTACCACATCTCCCGCAGTACTGGGGACAGTTGTCGTCCACCCATAGAGTGTAGGTGGGGCTGTTACACATGTCCTTCTGGTACTGGCTGCAGTTCGGGCGACTGTCCAGGCAGGGTTTGGCCGTGGTGGCTGCTCCTGTCACCACCACCATCATCATCGTCACACACACACACACAGGTAATATAATACGACCATGAAACGAAAGTACGTAGCCTGCACACACACACACACACCAGTGTTAACAAACATAGAAGTAGACAACATTATGTATGGTGCATAACAGCTGGCGCTAATGAAGGCTTGGAACAATATCTATAAAGATGATGATGATGATGATGATGATGATGATGATGCTAACTCTAACAGAAGTGATGCTGATGCTGTTACTACTATATTCATTTATTCATTCATTTAGTATTTTTTTTTATCTGAACTAATCCCAAACTGGTGCTTACTTGTTTTAATGGTTGTAGCGTTGCTCTGAGTGTGTGTGTGTGTGTGCGTGTGCGTGTGCGTGTGTTAGTTTCCTGTGTGTAGACCTTAACTCTCTCCATACGAACGGCGAAAGAGACGACGTTAACAGCGTTTCACCCCAGTTACCATCATCAAAAAATTGCAAGCGGAAGGCTCTTATACTGAAGAGGTGAATGTTGACAAAGAATACCACAATTCTGACGACGGAAGCTAAAGGTTGGGTCATTCAGACACCCACTGGACATCCGAGGGGTCTGTGTAGAGGAGAAGAGAGGACTGGCCGTACTGAGTGAGTTAATCATACACTCACCTTGGCAAAAGCCACAGTAGTTCATGCAGTTCTGCTTGGCCCAGGGCAGGTAGTCCCCGGTGCAGGAGGACTTTCCGTAGAGGCGACAGTCCACCTTGTCCACGCACTCTGAGGGGGCGGGGAATAGGGAACACAGCCATGCGGAGAGAGAGAAAGAAAGAAAGAACACCATGAAGTAAAGAATAAAGAAAGAAAGAAAGAAGTAAATAATGGAAGCAAGAAGGAATGAAGGAAGGAAGGAAGCAAGAAAGAAAGAAAGAAGTAAATAATGGAAGCAAGAAAGGAGGAGGGAAGGAAGGAAGAAAGGAAGAAAGAAGTAAATAATGGAAGCAAGAAAGAAGGAAGGAAGGAAGGAAGAAAGAAAGAAGTAAATAATGGAAGCAAGAAAGGAGGGAAGGAAGGAAGAAAGGAAGAAAGAAGTAAATAATGGAAGCAAGAAGGAAGGAAGAAATAAAGAAAGAAAGAAAGAAGTAAATAATGGAAGCAAAAAAGAAGGAAGGAAGGAAGAAAGAAAGAAAGAAAGAAAGAAAGAAGTAAATAATGGAAGCAAGAAGGAAGGAAGAAAGAAAGAAAGAAAGAAAGAAAGAAAGAAGTAAATAATGGAAGCAAAAAAGAAGGAAGAAAGAAAGAAAGAAAGAAAGAAGTAAATAATGGAAGCAAGAAAGAAAGAAAGAAAGAAAGAAAGAAAGAACAAAAAGACGTAGTTCAATCACAGATTGTAATCATTATGGACACACACTCTCTCCCCCTCCCCAACCCCCCCCCTCCAAACACGCACACACGCACACACACACACACACACACACACACACACACACACACCCGCGCGCGCGCACGCACGCACACGCATACGCACACTCACTCACTCACTCACTATCTCACTCACTCACATCTGCGCACATAAGGACTTATTGCAATCATAGACTATATAATTATTATAGACACACTCTTGCACACCTATCTTAACCCACACACAACCACCACCACCACCCACGCCCACTAATCCACTCATTCACTCACTCACTTGCTTACTAACTCACTCACTCACACGTACGCACACGAATGTGTAGATCGATTGGTTGAGTGAGCGAGTGATTCATTGATTGATTGGTTGATTAGCTGACTGGTTGACTAGTGCATTCATCCATTCATTGATCTGCCCAGTGATGTTTTCAGCTCTCAACAAACCTCACTCACGTTAAGGGATCTATCGATGAGTGAGTGAGTGAGTGAGTGAATAAGAGCGTAATGATTCATTGACTTAACTCTCTCCATACGAACGGCGAAAGAGATGACGTTAACAGCGTTTCACCCCAGTTACCATCATCAAAATATTGCAAGTGGAAGGCTCTTATACTGAAGAGGTGAATGTTGACAAAGAATATCACAGTTCTGACGACGGAAGCTAAAGGTTGGGTCATTCAGACGCCCACTGGACATCCGAGGGGTCTGTGTAGAGGAGAAGAGAGGACTGGCCGTACTGAGTGAGTTAATGGTTGATTGAGTGAGTGAGTGACTAATCTGTTGATCCATTTGATCTTCACCTCTCAGCAAACCTTACTCAGGGAATCATTGATGAGTGAGTGAGTGAGTGAGTGAGTGACTGACTGACTGAGTGACTCATCGGTTGGTTGGTTGACTGACTGTTTGAGTGAGTGACTAATCCATTCATCTATTCATTGATCTGTCCACTGTTGTTTTCACATCTGAAAAAAAAACCCCACAACAACAACTTTACTCACGTTCAGGGATTTATCGATGAGTGAGTGGGTGAGTGAGTGAGTGAGTGAGTGATTCATCGATTGCTTAGTTGATTAACATTTCATCTGTCCACTGGTGTCTTCACTTCTTAGAAACCTTTACTCACGTTCAGGGATTTATTGATGAGTGAGTGAGTGATTCATTGATTGGTTGTTTGACTGATTGAGTGATTCACTAATCCATTCATCCATTTATTGATTTGCCCACTGCTGTCTTCACATCTAAAAAAAAACAAAAAAACAAAAACAACTTTACTCACATTCAGGGATTTATTGATGAGTGACTAAAAACCTTTACTCACATTCAGGGATTTATTGATGAGTGACTCTAAGTGATTGACCGAGTGAATGGGTGATTCATTGATTGGTTGGTTGACTGACTGACTGACTGAGTGACTGACTTATCCATCCATCCATCCATTCACAGGTCTGACCATGTGGCCTTCTCCTCTTAGCGAGCTCTACTCACGTTCAGGGGGGATGGTGGTGGTCAGGGCATCCAGCTGGTTCAGCACCGCCTCTGGAAATGTGAACACGTGGATAAACAAATAAACGAACACACAGACAGATGAATATGCGAACCAATAAATGAATAGATACTGAAAAAAAGATAGGGAGAGGCAGACAGACAGACATAGATAGATAGATATAGATAGATAGATAGATAGATAGATAGATAGATAGATAGATAGATAGATAGATAGATAGATAGATAGATAAAACAAAATCAGTAGATAAACAGACATACACACAGACTGACAGACAGACGGATATAAAACAAAATTAGTAGACAGAGAAACAGACATACACACAGACTGACAGACAGACATGACAATAGACTGACAGACAGAGTCAAGTCAATAAATGAATTTATAAATAAATTCGAATGAGTACGACTTATTTTACCGGGTGCACTTGTCATATCCACCCAAGTCTAATTCACCCCAGTCCATTTCAGCCAAATTCTTCACGTTCCATTTCATCACAGTCTATTTGACCCCATTCTATTTCACCAGATAATTTCACCCCGTCACATTTCACCCTATTTTCATTTCACCCAGACCTTTACTCCCTGTTCCCTTTTCGCAGACCAATTCAGCCCATTTCCCCTCTGACCATTTCAGCCCATTTCCCCTCTGACCATTTCAGCCCAGTTTCTCTCAGACCATTTCAGCCCATTTCCCCTCTGACCATTTCAGCCCATTTCCCCTCTGACCATTTCAGCCCAGTTTCTCTCAGACCATTTCAGCCCATTTCCCCTCTGACCATTTCAGCCCATTTCCCCTCTGACCATTTCAGCCCATTTCCCCTCTGACCATTTCAGCCCATTTCCCCTCTGACCATTTCAGCCCATTTCCCCTCTGACCATTTCAGCCCATTTCCCTTCTGACCATTTCAGCCCATTTCCCCTCTGACCATTTCAGCCCATTTCCCCTCTGACCATTTCAGCCCATTTCCCCTCTGACCATTTCAGCCCATTTCCCCTCTGACCATTTCAGCCCATTTCCCTTCTGACCATTTCAGCCCAGTTTCTCTCAGACCAGTTCAGCCCATTTCCCTTCTGACCATTTCAGCCCAGTTTCTCTCAGACCATTTCAGCTCAGTTTCTCTCAGACCATTTCAGCCCATTTCCCCTCTGACCATTTCAGCCCATTTCCCCTCTGACCATTTCAGCTCAGTTTCTCTCAGACCATTTCAGCCCATTTCCCCTCAGACCATTTCAGCCCATTTCCCCTCTGACCATTTCAGCCCAGTTTCTCTCAGACCATTTCAGCCCATTTCCAATCTGACCATTTCAGCCCATTTCCCAATTTCTCTCAACAGGCTGTGGAACAACAAAGGCATCAGGCTCAGCACCAAGATGAAAACCCACAGAGCTGTTGTGCTGACCACCTTGTTGTTCTGCTGTGAAACATGGACGACGTATCGCCGTCACATTCAACAACTTGAGCAGTTTCACCAGAGATGCCTACGAAAGATCCTCGGCATAAAGTGGCAAGACAGGGTCTCCAACTTCCAGGTCCTAGAAAGGAGCGGCCTGCCCAGCATCGAAAGTCTGCTGATCCAGTGCCAGCTACGCTGGACAGGACACCTTCGCATGGCAGACATCAGGATCCCGAAGATGCTTTTGTATGGCCAGCTGAAGGAAGGCCACCGTGAACTTGGAAGACCCTGCAAGCGCTTCAAGGACACCTTGAAGACAAACCTCAAAGCCTGTGACATAGACATCGCTTCCTAGGAAACTGATGCCCTTGACCGCTGTCGCTGGAGGATGCTGTGCTCTAGTGGCATAAAGACGTTTGAAAATAAGAGAATGCTGGCCATTAAGGAGAAGCGTGAGCGAAGGAAGCAGGGCTCAACTACTGGAGACGTTTTCCCTTGCAACACCTGTGGGAAGTGCTGCGCATCCAGAATCGGCCTCTTCTCCCATGTGAGGACACACATTGACAGATAAGCCTGCCTGCCTACTCATCCGTCGGACCGACGGGAGACTCCATCACTATTCAACTGTGTGTATATTCATTAATTCATTCGTTCTTCAATTTATTTATTTATTTATTTATTTATCCATTTATCCATTAATTCGTCAATTAATCAATCAATCAACCACACAAATCATTCATCCATTCATTCATCCATCTATCCATCTGTTCATTCATTCACTCATCCAACTGCAGGTCCTCACGGGAGCAGAATCGGCAGGTCCGGCGGCAGTTGGCCTCAGCCCAGGACCTGTAGTCCGAGTTGGTGCAGGAGTCCTTCTGGTAGCTGGCACAGTTGTCGATGGCATCCACACAGGGGGCCTCCGTTGTGGAGGGACCTGACAACAGGTGGTCATACTGTTGGTCCTGGGGGTGTGAGGGGTGGTGGTGGTAGTGGTGGTAGTGGTGGTGTTGGTGGTGGCCATCATCGTCTTTCTTAGCGTTCTTGTTGTGATGGTGGTAGTGGTGGTGTTGTGGTGTTGGTGTTTAACACTATCGTCTTTCTTACCGTTGTTGTTGGTGTTGTCGTTGTCGTTGTGGTGGTGTTTGTGGTGGTGGTGGTGTTTAGAATTGTCGTCTTTATTATTGTTGTGTTGTTCTGTTGCTGTTTTTGTTGTCTTTGTTGTTGTCGTCGTTGTTGTCGCTGTCGTGGTGTTGTTGTGGTGTTGGTGTTTACCATCGTCGTCTTTCTTAGCGTCGTTGTTGCTGTCGTTGTTGTCACTGTTGTGGTGGTGTTGGTGTTTAACATCATCGTCTTTCTTAACGTTGTTGTTGCCGTTGTTGTGGTGGTGTTGGTGTTTACCATCATCGTCTTTCTTAACGTTGTTGTTGCCGTTGTTGTGGTGGTGTTGGTGTTTAACATCATCGTCTTTCTTAACGTTGTTGTTGCCGTTGTTGTGGTGGTGTTGGTGTTTAACATCATCGTCTTTCTTAGCGTCGTTGTTGCCGTTGTTGTGGTGGTGTTGGTGTTTAACATCATCGTCTTTCTTAACGTTGTTGTTGCCGTTGTTGTGGTGGTGTTGGTGTTTAACATCATCGTCTTTCTTAACGTTGTTGTTGCTGTCGTTGTTGTGGTGGTGTTGGTGTTTAACATCATCGTCTTTCTTAACGTTGTTGTTGCCGTTGTTGTGGTGCTGTTGGTGTTTAACATCATCGTCTTTCTTAACGTTGTTGTTGTCGTGGTTGTCGTAGTGGTGTTTGTGGTGATGGTGGCTTTGGCATTGTCGTCCTTCTTATCGTTGTTGTTGTTGGTGCTGTTGCAGTTGTTGTTGTTGATTATGATGAGGATGTTGTTGTGGCGGTGGTGGTGGTTGTTACTGTCGTTGTTGTTGTTGGTGCTGTTGCAGTTGTTGTGGTTGATTATGATGAGGATGTTGTTGTGGCGGTGGTGGTGGTTGTTACTGTCGTTGTTGTTGGTGGTGCTGTTGCAGTTGTTGTTGTTGATTATGATGAGGATGTTGTTGTGGCGGTGGTGGTGGTTGTTACTGTCGTTGTTGTTGTTATCGTTGTCGTTGTGGCGTTTGGTATCATCGCCTTTTTACCATCGTATTAGTTGTTGTCGTTAATGTTGTCGTCGTTTTCGCGGTGGTGCTTTTGCAATGGTGGTGGTGATGGTCTTTGGAAATATCGTCTTTCTTAACGTTGTTGTTGTTGTCGCCGTTGTTTTAAATGTTGTTTTTGTTGCTGTCGTTTTTGTTCTTTTTGTTGTTGTTGTTGCTGTCAATGTGGCGGTGGTGGTTTGTTTATGTTGTTTTTCGGTTAATCAGGTCTTGGATGTTGTTGTTGGTAGTTGTGCTGGTTGTGGTGGCAGTGAATCTGAGAAACGTACACCAAGGACCTCGCCCAATGCCGTCATGAGGCCACGAACCCTGATCACTAATGTGCACTTTGATTATGCCGTATTGTGTACACTGTTCTTGAGTACCTGGGTATAATTATGTTCGTAATCTGCATGAACTTCCATATGTGGAGTGATGGCCTAGAGGTAACGCGTCCGCCTAGGAAGCGAGAGAATGTGAGCGCGCTGGTTCGAATCACAGCTCAGCCGCCGATATTTTCTCCCCCTCCACTAGACCATGAGTGGTAGTCTGGGCGCTAGTCATTCGGATGAGACGATAAACCGAGGTCCCGCGTGCAGCATGCACTTAGTGCACGTAAAAGAACCCACGGCAACAAAAGGGTTGTTCCTGGAAAAATCCACTTCGATAGGAAAAACAAACAAAACTGCACGCAGGAGAAAAAAAAGAAGAAAAAAAGGGGGTGGCGCTGTAGTGTAGCGACGCGCTTTCCCTGGGGAGAGCAGCCTGAATTTTACACAGAGAAATCTGTTGTGATAAAAAGAAATACAAATACAAATACAAAATACGTTTCATCAACAGGTACCTCCATGTGTGCGTAGCCAATGTGTGTGCGCGTTTGTGTTTTACAACACCACAGAAGTGGACAGGATCAAGCATGGTGTGTTGTGTGACGTTACCTGTGCAGAACTTGCAGGTAA
>NC_134877.1:2572530-2576919 GCF_041734735.1 Babylonia areolata
GAAATAAAATAAATTAATAGATAAATAAATCAATTAATGAATAAATAGATAAATAGATGAATGAATAGATAAACCAATCAATCAATCAATCAATCAATGAAAAGAAAGGAAGGAAGGAAGGAAGGAAGGAAGGAAAGTAATTACACCCGTACGCACGCGCGCTAGCGCGCACACTTGTACGCAAATAGGTACGTACGCGCGCACGCACACAGGCAGACACGTATTCACACACGCACGGAGATGGAGAGGAGAGAGAGAGAGAGGGAGAGAGAGACAGAGACAGAGAGAGACAGACAGAGAGAGAGACAGAGAGAGAGAAAAAAGAGAGACAGAGAGACAGAGACAGGCAGAGACAGAGAGAGACAGACAGAGACAAAGACATCTTTTTAAATGGATGCTCCTTTCGCAAGTGTTCACCCACCATGTGCATCTGATAGCATTACTGTGCAGGAGTATGTGCACGCACGTAAAATAACCATGACAACAAAGGGGTTGTTCCTGACAAACTTCTATTCAAAAATCCACTTTGATAGTAAGACTCTGGGGAGAGCTAGACAGAACGACGTCTTCAGAGAAGGAGCCCCCTCAGTCAAGTGTTTCGGCCCTTAATTCCTTACACTCTAAGGGGGCCGGGCCGCACCCAGGTCATGACGCCTGGATGCCCTTGTATTGCCGCCTTTCCCCACGCCCCCCATGAAACCCGCACCTCCAATGTGGTCGCCACTTCAGGACTGAGTCACCTTTTCTGGAAGACGTTTTAAGCCACTGAGCCATCGTACGCCTAGTTTGAGTTAGGAAATTTAATCCTTATGAAGTTTACTTTCATTCCTCCTCGACCAGATCCAGCTGGAACTCTTTTCTGCTGCTTCTGCCATTGACTTGAGAGCCCATGTCCTCTCTCTGCCAGAAATCGACAGCTGTTTCATGGGGCTGTAGGCAGATGCGCTTACAAACCCTCTTGCACCAATCTCTATGGCGAGGACTTTGGCTTGGAAGCCAGATTCTCTCAGGCTGCTGGCTAGACTAGCATACTTCTCGGTCTTTTAGATGTGGGTTTCCTCGTACGGAGACAAGCTAATGTATACATGTTTCAGCAGTGAAAGGTCTGCGTATGAACATGACCTGCTGTGAATGACTAAACTTGAATTTGCCCCTCATTCTTTACAACACCCTCCCTCCGACCTAAACAGTAACATTCAAATGTGAAAATCATTACTTTAACAAAATGTCTATAATCATCAGTGTGTGTGTGTGTGTGAAGGGACATTAATTAAACAAAATTCCATCCATAGCCTATTCATGGTGAGACGAGGGCCCATAACTTTCAGCCATTTCCGCTTGACGGTTTCCACATTGCGAACAAACCCACGAGTAGTATAAAAAAAATAAAATCAACAACAACAACCCCCCCCCACCCCCACACCCCCCCCCCATCCACCCCACAAAAAAAATCTACAGAATCAGAAATGTGGGAGCTCCAACACGTTCATCATTCCTGTACCTTTAAAAAAAAAAGTGTTACAAAATCATCAACTTCTACCTTCGGGCACACATTAGAGTCGTGTTCGGGGTTCATGCACATACGTGAATAGGACAACACCTGTGCCCAGTTTTCTTGTACCGCTTTTCTTCTTGTTCCTCTTCTTCTTCTTCTTCTTCTTGCCCTAGCAAAACAATCATGCAAGGCACCATCGAGGGCGGGAGAAGAAGAGGAAGACAGCGGAAGAACTGGCCTGAGAACATCAAACAATGGACCGGACTCCACACACACGTGAGCTGCTGCCAGCGGCTGCCGACAGAGACAGATGGAGAAGGGAGGTTGCGTCTGGGGTCCTCAGGCTTCCCCCAACGACTATTTAGTCGTTATGGGCCTGAGGTGAGGTGAGGTGAGGTTCTTGCCCTTGTTCTAGTTCCACGGAATCGCTGTACGAAACAAGGCCACAGCTCCCAACAACTTGACCGTAAGGTTGTCAGCCATTAGGCGGTAAAGGTATGATATTATGATGTGATATATGATATGATGTGCTGTGTTATGATGTGATAGATATGATGTGATGCAATATGATATATGATATGATATAACATGATATGAGTCATTTTTGCACAGCAGGCTGCCTACCTGGGTAGAGCCGACTGACATCTGCCATTGGGCGCTCATCATTCGTTTCCTGTGTCGTTTAAACAGATTTCAGTCACGAACCCTTCCCCCCCCTGCCCCCTCCGACACACACACACACACACACACACACACACACACACACACTCACACACACACACACACACACACACACACACACACACACACACACACACACACACACACACACACACACACACACACATCCACTCCACACACATCCACCCACCCATACCAAACTGAGAGAGAGAGCGAGAGTGAGGAGGGGGATAAAGACAGAGGCAGAGAGAGAGAGAGAGAGAGAGAGAGACAGGGAGTCACAAATACGTTGGGAGGGAGAGAGAGAGAGAGAGAGAGTGTGAGTGAGAGTGAGTGAGAGTGAGTGAGTGAGAGTGAGAGTGAGTGAGAGTGAGAGTGAGTGAGTGAGTGAGTGAGTGAGTGAGTGAGTGAGTGAGAGAGTGAGTGTGAGAGTGAGAGTCAGTGAGAGTGAGAGAGTGAGTGAGTGAGCCAGTGAGTGAGTGAGAGTCAGTGAGTGAGTGTGAGTCAGTGAGTGAGTGTGAGTCAGTGAGTGAGTGAGTGAGAGTGAGTGAGTGAGAGTGAGTGAGTGAGTCAGTGAGTGAGAGTCAGTGAGTGAGAGTCAGTGAGTGAGTGTGAGTCAGTGAGTCAGTGAGTGAGAGTGAGTGAGTGAGAGTGAGTGAGTGAGTTAGTGAGTGAGTGAGTCAGTGAGTGAGTGAGTCAGTGAGAGTCAGTGAGTGAGTCAGTGAGTGAGAGTGAGTGAGTGAGAGTGAGTGAGTGAGAGTGAGTGAGTGAGAGTCAGTGAGTGAGAGTGAGTGAGTGAGAGTGAGTGAGAGAGTGAGTGAGAGAGAGAGAGAGAGAGAGAGAGAGATGGAGGGGGGTGGGTGGGCAGGGAGAGAGGGAGAAACAGAGACAGAATGACATAGAGATGGAGACAGATTAATAGATAGAGAGAGAGGCAGAGGCAGATGCAGAGGCACACACACACACACACACACACACACACACACACACACACACACACCGCTGTTCCCTCGTTCCTGATTTTATCAGGCCTGCAGTTCAAACTGGCTTCCCCCCCGATCTCTTGGCGACTGGGACGCCGTTCGTTGTTGCCCTGAGCAACCACTGCCAACCGATCACTTGATCAATAACCCCGTGGGCCTAGCTGGGACGGTGGGGAGGGCGGGGGATTGGGGGGTTGGGGGGGGGGGCGTGGAGGGTGGTGGGGGCAGCAGGGTGTGTGTGCGGGATGGTGGGACGTTTGGGGGTGGGAGGGGGGCGGGGGGCAGAGTGTAGAGGTGGGTGTTGGAGGAGTGTGGTTAGTGGGGGGGGGTGGTGGTTCTATGGCTGGGACTGACTGTGAGTTGAGGGTGTTATAAGCATTGTCTGCCTTTCCCTCTCACTCCTACTCGCTCTCACTGAGCAACAAGGTGGCAGAATGGTGGCAGACGCTTTTATCTGCCGATACAATGCCCGTGAGAGTCTGGATTCCACTTCCGCTCTCGCTCTTTCATCCACGTTTGACAGGAAAATCAAACTGAGCGTCTAGTCATTCGGGTGAGGGGATAAACCGAGGTCCCGTGTACAGCACGCACTTCATTTCATTCATCCATTTTGCCCATCGCTCCTGGTGGAGCATAGGCCATCGACGACCCCTCGCCATCGCACTCTGTTCTGGGCTGTTCTGGCCATTCCAGTCCAGTTGGTCCCTTGCTGCTTCAGCTCTGCCTCGGTATCTCGCCTCCAGCTGTTGCGAGACCGGCCTCTCTTCCTCTTTCCCTGCGGGTTCCAGGTCAGGGGCTTGGCGTGTGATGCTGGACGCTGGTTTCCTGAGGGTGTGTCCGATCCAGCCCCACTTCCTCCGCAGTATCTGCTTGGCCACTGGTTCCTGTCCCGCTCGCTCCCACAGATCTTCGTTTTTAGCGCACGGAAAAAGAATCCATTGCATCAAGAGTGTTGTCCTCTGACAAACGTATGTAAATGAAATCTACTCTGGTAGGTACATAAATAGGAGTATGGATGCACTCAAATCCTGACAAGCACTTTGGGTTATGCTGCTTTTAGGGATGTGCCTAACATATTTGGTGTAGCGTACATGGTTTTGTCCGAACGCAGTGACGCCTTGAGAAACTGAAACTGGAACACTCTCTCCCTCCCGCCCCTCTTTTCTTCATTTCTCTCTCTCTCTCTCTCTCTCTCTCTCTCTCCAGCTCTCTCTCTCTCTCTCTCTCTCT
>NC_134877.1:2582019-2617019 GCF_041734735.1 Babylonia areolata
TTCTACTTTATTGTTTCATCTATCTATCTATCTATCTATCTATCTATCTACGACACAACAAAACACGAACACAGGACAGCATTCCATGCAAGCCAGTGTGTTGGTGTTTACAGTGACCATCTCTTGCTGCTGTGCCGAGTGGTGCATACAGCACAGCACAGCACTGCAAAACACGGCACGACACAGCACAGCACAGCACAGCACTGCAAAACACGGCACGACACAGCACAGCACAGCACAGCACAGCACAGCACACCCACCACAGCACACCCCAACACAGCACAGCACACCCCACCACAGCACAGCACACCCCAACACAGTACAGCACAGCACAGCACACCCCAACACAGCACAGCACACCCCACCACAGCACAGCACAGCACAGCACACCCCACCACAGCACAGCACAGCACAGCACAGCACAGCACAGCACAGCACACCCCACCACAGCACAGCACAGCACAGCACACCCCACCACAGCACAGCACAGCACAGCACAGCACACCCCACCACAGCACAGCACAGCACAGCACAGCACAGCACACCCCAACACAATACAGCACAGCACAGCACACCCCACCACAGCACAGCACACCCCAACACAGCACAGCACACCCCACCACAGCACAGCACAGCACAGCACACCCCACCACAGCACAGCACAACACAACACAGTACAACACAGCACAGCACACCCCACCACAGCACAGCACAGCACAGCACAGCACAGCACACCCCACCACAGCACAGCACAGCACAGCACAGCACAGCACAGCACAGCACAGCACAGCACAGCACACCCACCACAGCACAGCACACCCCAACACAGCACAGCACACCCCAACACAGCACAGCACAGCACAGCACACCCCACCACAGCACAGCACACCCCAACACAGCACAGCACAGCACAGCACACCCCACCACAGCACAGCACACCCCAACACAGCACAGCACAGCACAGCACACCCACCACAGCACAGCACACCCCACCACAGCACAGCACACCCCAACACAGCACAGCACAGCACAGCACAGCACACCCCACCACAGCACAGCACAGCACAGCACACCCCAACACAGCACAGCACAGCACAGCACACCCCACCACAGCACAGCACAGCACACCCCAACACAGCACAGCACAGCACAGCACACCCCAACACAGCACAGCACAGCACAGCACACCCCACCACACCACAGCACACCCCAACACAACACAGCACACCCCAACACAGCACAGCACAGCACAGCACACCCCACCACACCACAGCACACCCCAACACAACACAGCACAGCACAGCACACCCCAACACAACACAGCACACCCCAACACAACACAGCACAGCACAGCACACCCCAACACAACACAGCACAGCACAGCACAGCACACCCCAACACAACACAGCACAGCACAGCACACCCCAACACAACACAGCACAGCACAGCACAGCACACCCCAACACAACACAGCACAGCACAGCACACCCCAACACAACACAGCACAGCACAGCACAGCACACCCCAACACAACACAGCACACCCCAACACAGCACAGCACAGCACAACACAGTACAACACAGCACAGCACAGCACAGCACACCCCAACACGGCACAGCACACCCCAACACAGCACAGCACAACACAGCACATCCACCACAGCACAGCACAGCACAGCACAGCACACCCCAACACAGCACAGCACAGCACAACACAGTACAACACAGCACAGCACAGCACAGCACACCCCAACACGTCACAGCACACCCCAACACAGCACAGCACAACACAGCACATCCACCACAGCACAGCACAGCACAGCACAGCACACCCCACCACACCACAGCACAGCACAGCACACCCCACCACAGCACAGCACAGCACACCCACCCCACCACAGCACAGCACAGCACACCCACCCCACCACAGCACAGCACAGCACACCCCACCACAGCACAGCACAGCACAGCACACCCCACCACAGCACAGCACACCCACCACAGCACAGCACACCCCACCACAGCACAGCACAGCACAGCACAGCACAGCACAGCACACCCGCCACAGCACAGCACACCCCACCACAGCACAGCACAGCACAGCACACCCACCACAGCACAGCACACCCCAGCACAGCACAGCACAGCACAGCACAGCACACCCGCCACAGCACAGCACACCCCACCACAGCACAGCACAGCACAGCACACCCCAACACAGTACAGCATAGCACACCCCACCCCGCCACAGCACAGCACAGCACACCCCGCCACAGCACAGCACAGCACAGCACACCCCGCCACAGCACAGCACAGCACACCCCGCCACAGCACAGCACACCCCGCCACAGCACAGCACACCCCGCCACAGCACAGCACAGCACAGCACACCCCGCCACAGCACAGCACAGCACACCCCACCACAGCACACCCACGCTTGTCACTCCGTCACTGTTGCAGTGACCATCTTCTGCTGCTGTGTGGAGTGGCGCATTCCACGGACGCGGCAGGAGATCGATGAAACCTATCAGCGACGGAAGCTGAACCAGAAATACCTGCACCAGTTGGAGAGGAACCCTGATCAGATCCTCAGAAACAACAACAACAACAACACTACTACTAATAGCAACGACGATTCTTACAGCTTCGGTGAGATCTGACAGTTTTGTTGGTGGTGGTGTTGTTTTCCCCCAGCAGTGTTTGTGTGTGTGTGTGTGTGTGTGTGAGGAGTAGGTCGGGTAGAGTGGGGAGGGGGAGGGGGAAGGGGTGTTGCGGGGAGGGGGAGGAGGGGGGGGGTCTGTGAGTAGGTGTGTGACGGGAGGGCATGGGAGGGAGAAGAGTACATGTACGTGTGTGTGCGTGCGTGTGTGCATGTGTGTGTGTGTGTGGGGGGGTGGGGGGGGGAGGGGGGAGGGGGGAGGGGGGATGCGCGCTTGCGTGTGTACGTGTGTGTGTGTATGTACGTGCGTGTGGATGTGTACGTCTGGGTCTCCGTGAAGAAGCCCCCTATTGTCAGAATCTTAGACCCTTCTGAACAAATGTTAGTCTTTATTTTACCTTTAGTTTACAACCCACGTGTGTTTTTGTGCTGACTAACTAACTAACTAACGAACTATTGACCAATAAAATTAATGTAGTTAATCATTCATTCATTCAGTCAGTCAGTTAATTAGTTAGTTAGTTAGCCTGTATACACATACCATCTCCATTTGTAAATCTATTCTAATCTTCCACGCACCACAGATGACGAATTCGACAACATCAATCGACTGCGAGCCACCCGCCGCCAACAGCAACAACAACAACAACCCAACAACAACAGCCACAACCACCGCCACCACCATCAAGACCCACGACAGCATCGTCAGACTAACAACCACAACCAGCAACACCAGCAGCGCAACCACACCACCGCCCCTGCCACCACTTCCGCTTCCGGAGCGAGCCGTGGTGGTGTAGCGGTGACGGAGGCCTCGGCCCGTCTGGCCCGCCTGGCCAAGAGTCAGGTGTGTGGAGTTCGAACCCCCTTCCAGACCTCCGCCCTGACCGCCCTGCAGAAGCACAAGCAGGCGCAGCGTCAGTCGCAGCAACAGCGTCCTGCCAGCGGTCAGTAGAACCTGAGGATGGAAGTCTTGCCCAAGCCAAGCCCACAGACGTCGAGGATGGATTCCGGTTAGAACGCCGTCACTGATTGGATGACACCGCGATGAACCCTGTGCCTGTACGGCACCGTAACGTCGCCTACTTTGCTTTGCATACGTGCCATGGCAACAAAGGTGTTGTCTTTTGTAAACTTCTACATTTCAGCCTCTGGTATAAATCATAAAAAAGGAGAGTTTCAGTTTTCAGTTTCACTTTCTCAAGGAGGCGTCACTGCGTTCGGACAAATCCATACACGCTACACCACATCTGTTGAGCAGATGCCTGACCAGCAGCATAACCCAACGCGCTTAGTCAGGCCTTGAGTGCATGCTTACATATTTGTGTACCTATGAAAGTGGATTTCATTTTACGTAATTTCGCCAGAGGACAACACTCTCGTTGCCATGGGTTCTTTTTCAGTGCGCCAAGTGCGTGCTGCACACGGGACCTCGGTTTATCGTCTCATCCGAAAGACTAGACGCTCAGTTTGATTTTCCAGTCAAACTTAGGAGAAAGGGCGAGAGCGGGATTCGAACCCACACCCTCACGGACTCTCTGTATTGGCAGCTGAGCGTCTTAACCATTCTGCCACCTTCCGCTTGGAGAGAAAATTGATATATAATTATATAGATAGATATATGAATATATAAGTATGTGTTGCTCTGCTTTGTCTGGCCCCGAAGCTCCGAATTTTACGGAGATATATCTGTTGAGACAAAAAATGATTCAATACAGTACAATACAAAAAATTATGACGTGAATATCAAGCTAAAGTTGGCGTTACACACACACACACACACACACTGCACATACACACTGCACACACACACACACACACACACACACACACACACATACACACTGCACATACACACACACACACACACACATATATATATATATATATATATATGAATTTCTTTTAATTAAAAAAAAAGAAAAAAAAGTCGTATTAATGTCAGCAGACCAGAAGGTTGAAAAGATGTCAGTCCGACACAGCCATCAATGATTCGTTCAGGAAGAATGCCCCCCAAAATGAACTGAAGGCGAAATTTGGCATTATTTTATGAAACGATTCTTTTCTATCTTTGGAGACGTACCCCTCTGAAACCAACAAGGTTTCATCCGGGGTTAGACATGCATAGTAATTTGTCTTTGATATGTTTCCCAACATTTACAGAACTTTCGTGTCAAGGGAATTAACTCATGGACACTGCTGATTATACATTCCGAGGAAAACTATTGGATTAGTTCCCTTTAGACTCCAGACTTTCGTCAACATTTCGAATTGTTTGCTTCTTCAACATCTTCGGTCTGCAAAGGTCAGCGACTTCTGGTGTGAATGAAATCATCAACCATGTGCATTTTGTTGATGCTGATGATGAGAGTTTAAGAATTAATGCTCCTTTCTGTGTCTCATAATAAGTTCAATTGTGGCAGGTCCACTTCCTTTGCGTTAGCTGTGCTTGACTATGTGTGTATACATATGTATGTGTACATAACTACATGCATGTATATGAATGTGTATTGTGTGTGCGTGAGTTTATGTAAGTTTGTGCCTGCCTATGTGTGCGTATGTGTTAGGGTAGCTGTTAGATACACATGTATTGTTAAAATGTATGTATGCAGTGTGTGTGTGTGTGTGTGTGTGTGTGTGTGTGTGTGTGTGTGTGTGGTCATATTTTGGTGTGTGTATGTAACAAAGACGTAATGTTTTATGTTAACAAAGCGTTTTTGTAAAGCACCTAGAGCAGATTTCTGGATAGTGTGCTATATAAGTATCCATTATTATTATTATTATTATTATTATTATTATTATATTAGACATTGATCAATATTGAATCTAGTTGTGCTGATCGTAATTATTCCTTATCAAGCGTGCCATATATATCTTCTTTTCTTTTTTTCTGAATAAAAAAAAAATAAAAAAAAAAAAGAGAAGAGAAGAGAGAGAGAGAGAGAGAGAGAGAGAGAGAGAGAGAGAGAAGTCTGAAGTCTGAATGGTTTATTGTTTAGGCCTTTCTGCCCGTGACAACAGGGGGGGGGGGGCTTCCGTGTTAACATCCATTATAAAGAACAGCGCCAATATATGTAAAGCAAACAAAGGGTAGAAAAGAGAGAAAGGACAGAGTAAGACAGAGAGAGAGAGAGAGGGAGAGAGAGGGACAGAAAGAAGAAGAAAAAGACAAAAGATAGATGGGCTGATTGGTGTGTAATCATGCGTCATTAACCAAAGATAGACTTGTTTCTATGGGTGAAGGCTTTGGACAAGAACAGAGAGAGTGGAATGCATGTCTTCACATCTGCAAACAACAGTGACAATTTAAATGCATTGGGGCGCACATGATACTTCTTCGGTATATACTGTTCTCTGAGATTTTTGTATTCTGGGCATGTCAAAATAAAATGGAGTTCGGTTTCTTGTTCATCTTTACAGAATAAGCAACACATATTTTCACGCTTTTTTGAATATCTCAATCTATGCGGTTTCAATGGAGATACACCAAGTCTGACTCTTGTGAGAACTTTTCTTAAAACAGGGTTCTTGATTATGTTTAGATATTGCGGGGCGTTGTGTAGTTGTCTGAATGTAGAATATAAGGTAAATCTATCATGTGATGTTACACTGCTTTCCAAATCTTGCAGATGGCAATCAAATAATCTCTGTTTAAAAGCACACAAGAAACTGTTTATATTTTCCACACCCTGGTTTTCCCACACATAGCCAAATCCATATCTATATAATGTAAAACAAATTCGTGATGCCCAGTTGTATTTATCCCTACAATGGAGACCATACAACATTCTATATGCTTTAAATGGAATGCGAGTTTCATGCATCCTAGTAACATTTAACCAATATCTAATACAATTAGTGTAGGTCTGGATATATAAAGGATATCTACCCGTTTCACAGTAAATTAAAGTGCTTGGTGTTTTCACACTGATATTTAGCAGACGTTTGATAGCGAATAAGTGTACTCTTTCAATGACAGTATGGTCTGCCATTAATCCCCAGACTTCTGACCCATAGGTTAACATTGGTTGAATTTGACAATCAAATAATTTGAAGAAGATTTTCGGACAATTTTCCCCTAACGTCCACAAGAATTTAAGGATTCCATACACACCCTTTTTTGCTTTCAAAGACATTTCCTCAAGTGCATATGAAAATGTCAAACCAGTGGAAAAAACTACGCCTAAATATTTGTAAGTGTTCACAACTTCCAGTTTTTCGCAATTATAGAACCATTTCTCTCTTGATGCAATATGTCCTCCTTTCCTAAATACTACAATTTTCGACTTTTCAACGTTTACTGTAAGGTTCAGAGTCTCGGCAGTATTACTAAGTACATTTAACTGACACTGAAGACCTACTACTGTATCAGAAAACAGAATAACATCATCTGCAAAAAGAAGAATGAGGATTTGAATAATATCAGGAGAAAGTGTTATACCATGTCTACCTTGTTGCATGACTTCATCAGCTAGTTCATTTATTAGGAACAAAAATAAAATTGGACTGCAATTGTCACCTTGCTTTAAGCCTCTCGGGCACAGAAACGGTTCAGTCATATCGTTATTCACTCGCACTCTCGCTTTCACAACCGCATACATACTCTATCGCTCTGTACATTTTCCCATGAATACCGTTTTTTCGTAACACTAGCCAGAGATGATTCCTATCAACGAAATCAAATGCCTTTTTGAAATCAATAAAGGCGGCATATAATTTAGAATGGCTCGACAGTTGCTTTTGTACTAAGGCAAGTAATGTAAAAATGTGGTCAACAGTACTGTAACCTTTTCGAAACCCCGCTTGTGACTCATTCAATACAGAATTTTCTTCAACCCATGCAGTTGGGCGCTTGTTTAGAATGAAAGTATATAATTTACCAGATACGTTAAGCAAAGATATCCCTCTGTAATTGTCCGGATAATTAGTATCACCTTTCTTATGTAGTGGGTGTATAACTGCTTCAGACCAAGTCATTGGGAATGTTCCAGAGTCGAATAATTTATTGAATAATTGTGTAAAAAATGTTACTACAATTGGTGAACCATACTTATAAAATTCGCCACTAATCCCATCAGGACCGGCAGCTTTTCCTAATTTCAGAGTTTTTATTGCTCCAATAACTTCTGTTTCGGTTATGGTGGCATCTAAAATACTGTTATACATGCTAGAACTTTGCAAAGTTTCGTCAAAGTCAGCTTCGTTTGTTGTGTTTTCGACATTAATCACTATATCATCCTCCAATACGTCACATCCAAATACTGACTTAAAATGTCTAAACCATTCATCGCTTGAAATACGACTAGGTAGTGTTCTACTATATGTTGCAGATTTGATCGTACCCCAGAACTTTTTCTGATCTTTTCCACAACTCTCTAGAATTTCTAGAATGTGCTTTTTATAATCTGAGCTTTTCTTTTTCAGGAGCTTTTTATACTCTCTTCGTTCAATTGTATATACTGTTCTAAGTAAATCATTTTCATCTTTATTTTCAACTTTACAAGCTGCATGTTTCTTTAAAGCCTGGCGTACCTTTGCCCTGGTTTTTCTACATTCTTCGTCAAACCACGGACTGTTCTTTACCATACCAGTTTTAAAGTTTCTTTTCATGCACTTACCAGCAAGAAAAATACCTTTATTAAATGTTATTAAAGCTGCCTCAATGTCAGAATCAATTAAATTGGTGGCTGTGTTGAAGAAATCTAAAACTTCAGGGGATGCAAGTGCATCAGTATATTCGTCAGTTTTATCTTGGTTCCAGATGTATTTTTGGATTACAGTTTTTCCTAATGTATTTATATGTTGTGCTTGTATCTGATTGATTTTGAGAAACATTTCTACAGGCATGTGTTTTGATTCTATCTTATGGATTACTTGTAGTCTTAATGCACTTTCAATGAAACATTTAGATACCAAAAAATAGTCAATAACGCTAGCCCCATTATGCGCAATGTAAGTAAATTCACCAGACTCATCCCCTGGCAAAAAGCCATTCAAAATTAATAACGAGAACTGTTCACAAACATTCAAAAGATAACGTCCAAAACCATTAACAACACTGTCTTTCGAGTGACGTAAGTACTCCTCTGGTTCTTCGTCGTCCATCATCAAAGTGTCCGGCAGCAAGGCGTCTCTGCTATTTCTGGTTCCTGTCCTCGCATTCAGATCACCAAATACAATTATTGGGACCTCTCCGTGTTCCTCAAATATATCTAAAATACAATGCTCTAACATGTAAACCCCATTATCAATTTCTGATTCCGAATAATAAATGCTGTCTGACGGAGGTAAATACAGTCCTATCAGCATACAATCTGATAATAAACCTGTCAACTCGCCAGAAATCTTTAGGACAATGCAGTTATCGTATTCTACATGAATGTGTTTGACACAAGAAACAAATGACTGCCGTATTAGTAAGGCAACACCGCCGGACAGACGTGAGGTTGTAGCGTCAGATAATCTGATACCTGGTGAAATGAATGTTTTATATGATGGAAAAAGATCTGATGGAAAATTAGATGAAAACGTTTCTGTCAATAAAATGATATCATACTTGGACAAAAATAGTCTTATTTCTGGTTGATGAATGTTAGCAACACCCTCAATGTTATATGTTAGGAATGAAATACGCCCTAAACATGTATGTTCGGAATCAACAGGACAGTTTTCCATGGGACCAATGACACGGGCAGGGCCGTATCCCTATCCTGAGGACTGTTCTTGTGGACCTGGGGGTCGTGACGCACTCACACCGATGCGCGGAAAGCTGTCCGTCACCTGGGCCTGTCTGGATCTTGTTCTGCTCCGGGTTTCACATCCTCGGTGTCTGGGGGTCTCGCTTATCAGTGAGCAGTCCTGTTCTGTGGATCCTATATCTAGCTGGCCTTCAGCTGCTTTACCACTTTCATGGATATTCGCTCGTGAGAGAACGGGGGACTGGTTTTCAATGTCTGCGTGCACTGGCTGAGCTTCCACCGGTTGCTTCACAAATGTTTGGCTGCTACCATCTTCACTGCGGGGTGACATTGCTGGAGTGAGTTGCGAAGGAGATGAACAGTCTGCAACTGCACCATTACCGTCACGAGGCAGGGGGGTACTGTTGGGGTTCGCCATGTCTCTTACAGCATTCAAAGAGGCAGGGATTGTGGAGGGCATTCCAGGGTTGGGGCTGGGATGGTCACTGGGACTCTGGGAGGGGACAACACGGAGGGGCTGCCCAAAGTTATCAGCAGTGCGAGTCTGACAGCCATCATGGGCGGCAGAGACAAAGTGAGCCGCAGTACTTGTGTCACTGGTATTTTCGGGTTCATCCACAAGCCTCACACCCCACTGGTCAATCAGTTTCCTCGTTCTCTGCTGAGGTGGACGCCGAGGTCGAGGGCTGGCTGGGGGAGGTGGTAAGTGCACCACATTGGAAGACAGAAAATCGTTTCTGTCTGTGTCATCCACAGTACGCTGTGTCTGGTCGGTGTGACGATCAGCAGCATGATGAGTGTCGACCTGTTGCTGGTAGGAGGGCTTTCCTCTCCAAGATGTTGTGATGCCTGTGGGAGCGGCGAGGGAGGCAGGTGGAGGATCCCTGTGCCTGTCCTCCAGCCGTTTCCGACCTGGGAGTGTTGGGAAGGCGTGCATGTCAAACATCGAGGGAGGGTTACCGTTCGTGACATTTTGTTCCATTGTTTCATGGTTTTGAGGAAAGTAGTGAGGTGGGATTTCACGGGGAGAACTGTTGTTTGCAGCATCCCGTCGTTCGTCTGCTGTCGTCTGCGTGAGGTCATCAGGAGCTGAGTTCCTGGTCATATGTCTACCAGGACGTACATGTGTGGGTCTTTCTCTGTGGTTTCTGTGGAGATTGCGTCGATGGGGTGATCGGTTGTTGTTGTTGTACTTGTTGTAGTACAGCCGACCTTTCCAGAAGTACGCCTTCTTCCCAGCTTCTCTTTCCTCCCTAAGAATTTGATTCTGGCGTTGAGTCAGATCGGAAGCAACCCTGACATTCAGCGTGTTTGCCATCTCTCGTCTGCTTTCGTTGGATTGTAAGATGGACAACTTGTCGCACCAGCGATGTAAGCGAGCGATGATGGGGCGGGGACGATTGCTGTCCTGGCTCTTCGGTCCAGTGCGATGGGCACGCTCCACGTCGTCTTCTGTCCAGCGTTTCTTGTCTGGGTAGAAGCGGTTCAGCAACTGCACCACCAAACTGACACACTGATTATTGTCCTCCTCGAAGCTTTCGGGCACATTGAAGAACCGTATGTTGTTGCGCCTCGAGAGCGATTCTAATTTGTCCATTTGGATGTCCATTTTCTTGCTCACATCGAGGAAGTAGTCCTTCCACTGGCGCAGGTTGTCACATTCTTGCTCCAAAATGTGGTGTTTGTTTGCAACAGTTCCCATGTCGTGTTTCAGTTGGTGATTCTGCTCCTGAAGGGAATGACACCATGATTGCAGTTTGTGCACCGTTTCAGCTAAAGATAGTGCAGCAGGCCAGGTGCTTGAGTTGTGAGGAAAACTGTCGACTTGGTGAGGATAGCCTGCTAGAGACAGCATTCTTCTCTGCACTGAAGAGCTTGGGTCAAGGGTTTGAGCACTGCTACACCAACCATGCGTTGAAGTTCTTGGATCACCATGAAGATGATCAGGATTTTGATTGTAGTCAATGTGTTGCTCAAGCTGGTATCTCTGATCGTTCTGCCAAGTTGGTCCAGGGTTTGCTTCCACATCCCCACAAGCCAGCAGCAGCCAGGTGATGAATACTGCCGACACACTTGCAAAGCAGCAACTGAGATGTACAGTGTTATACCTCAACTTTATGATATGACGTGTCGGATTGCTGAATGTCAAAGTCACAAGATTGTGGAACCTGATGACTACAGCCCACATGACAAAACATCGTCTGACGTGAGAAACAGCATCTTCCAGTGAGGGAGAGAGACCGTAGATGTTTTTACGATGTTCACTGAACACATCAACACAGGTGCTTGCCGTTTGATTTTCATTTAAGGCACATGTAACGAAGAACAGCGTACAGAGTAACACCGTGCGGGTAAAGGTTAACGGCCATGAAAGTTTAATGCCATGTGCCTGTTTCATGTTCACGAATCTTGCCCTTCCACTTTGGGGCAAAAATATTTCATGTAGTGCGTGCACGACGCACAGTTCACGTGCACACTGGTTAGTAAAGTCAGTTTAGCATCTGAATTAACTTCACATGAACTTTGTCCTTTGTCAAGTGTTAATTTTCACAAGTAATTATACGGTTCACCAGGACCAATCTTATGTAAATCAAAAACACAGTCGTGATCCACATACCTTCAGGCACATTATTGCAAAGTTTCAACACAGTCCGACATCGCTATACCACTGAAATTTCTGTTTGCACTGGACAGCAGAAACACACACGTCCGATCAGCATCAAGCAAGCAGAGCGAGTCCAGAGAGAGAGAGAGAGAGAGAGAGAGAGAGAGAGAGAGAGAGAGAGTAAACTGAGTAAGATTTTTCTGTCATGACAATTGTAAATATCACAATTAATTTTCCTTGTAAATGATGTGTGAAATACAGCAAACATGATCAGTAGCAAGTGGACTGGGAACTTTTCTTTCATCTTAATGCCTTCTTTGGTGTTTTCGTCAGTATGTTTGTGTGTGTGTGTGTGTGTGTGTGTGTTTGTGTGTGTGTGTGTGCTGTGCTCTGTGTGTGTGTGTGTGCATCTGTGTGCTGTGTGTGTGTGTGTGTGTGTGTGTGTGTGTGTGTGTGTGTGTGTCAGTGTGGGTGGGGGGTGAGGGTTGGGGGAATGGGGGAGTGGCAGCTGACCTACGCATACACCGAACTGACGAGTTAGTCAGACTTCGATAACGGAGATCTCATACCTGGGTGTTACCACAGGCTGAAGGTTGCGATAAAATTTGGTTTAGAGTAGGCTTCATAAATAGATAAATTGATAGTTACATAAATAAATAAATAAATAACGGAATAAATAAATACGAAATAAGTGAATAAATTAGGTGAAGATGAATAATTAGACATTAGATGAACGAATAACTAAATGATCAATGCATGAATGAATAGAAACATAAATGATAGTATAAATAAAAGACAATAATACAAAAGACATGATGATCGAGAGATCACTGTCCGCGTGGAAAACACAACAACAACAACAACAACACAACGAAGAAACAACTCAATATGCCTGCTGTATGACTTTTAGCCATAGGTAAAAGTCAACCTGATCCATGCATGTCCGAGTGTTCAGTTGTTTCAATATCGACAGATATTTCATTTCGCGATCAAACTCCGTCTTCACTTGACATGAAAACAGGTAGCTTCCCAGGGCCTTAGTGATAAGCGTGCTGGGTTTTTGCCAACAGCAAGCCTCTGGTCCTTTTATAAACTTTTTTTTTCAAGCTTTTTTATTTTGCATGCTCCGATCAGTCCACCTATTACAACTGCTTCAGATCACGGACGCCTCCATCCTTGAAACTCGATAGCGGAACATGAAATGAGCACAACCATTTTCATCGTCATTGTAACCTTGAACTAAGGTCAAATTTAAGGCCTGTTATTTATGACTGATCATTTTGAACATATTCATGTGCGCCGAGAGTTGTGCCTGAACCAGGAAGTGTCCGCGCTGGGTAGGGAGAATAATTATGGTGACCATTTGCATGAAGATGATCGGAAAAAAAAGAGCCCGATTTGGAAATTAGCATTAAAATAATCGGGGAATATTTCGTTTTTTGTTTTCGTCTGAAACAATAAAAAACAGTGTTGATGCCACTACACGTTCAGACGTCTTAGGAGCGGTCAACAATCACACTGGGGAAAAAAGAGAAGAACGGAAACAAGAGAGACAAAAAGGCACATCCACTAACAGTAATATGCTTGTCACTTTATGGAAGTGGGCACATGAGCGTGCACAAGCCATAATTCGGTTTAATTGGTCCTGTAACCTCTTTTCGGGCATTAAAAAGAACGTTTTAAACATTTTTGCGTCGATAAAACTATCCACACAGGCTCTTTTGAAGACGTGCAATGGGAGGTAACACTTGTTTTTGGTGACGGACCAAATGAGAATGAAAAATGAATCAGTTATGACAACTTGTAATTGGTATTCCATTATGGCACTCATGAGCGTTTCTTGGTTCGTGAGCCATAATAAAAATTATTGTCAACTTCGTTATTTGCATGTCATTTTGCATGTTTTCGAAATTTTCATTCTTCTTAAACACAGTGATGTCCGTATACGTGTGTGTGTGTGTGTGTGTGTGTGTGTGTGTGGGTGTGTGTGTGTGTGTGTGTGCACGGTGCGTGCCGTGTGTGTGTGTGTGTGTGTGTGTGTGTGTGTGTGTGTGTGTGTGCACGGTGTGTGTGTGTGTGTGTGTGTGTGTGTGTGTGTGTGTGTGTGTGTGTGTGTGCAGTGTGTGTGTGTGTGTGCACCGTCACGGTGTGTGTGTCCGACCGTGACAGTTGTGTGTGTCCGACAGCCGCGGTGTGTGTGTCATGTGTGTGTGTGTGTGTGTGTGTGTGTGTGTGTGTCCACGGTGTACGGTGCCGGTGTGTGAGTGTGCCAGTGTAGCGTGTGTGTGCCACCGGTGGTGACTGGATGTGCCAGTGTGCGTCAGTGTGTGTGCCACCGGTGTGTGTATGTGTGACAGTGTGTGTGCGGCGGCCGTGTATGTGTGTGTGTGTGTGATGTGTGTTCGGTTGTGCGTCGTTTTTTTGTTGTTGTGTGTTTGTGGTGAGGTTTGTGCGGGTCAGGTGCGCTTTTGGCATGTTTTTTGAATAAACAAAATAAAAAAGAATAAAAAGGTGAACAAAAAAAAACGCTAAAAAAAAACAAGAGGAAAAAAGAAAAGAACTCGGAATGGGGGCCCAAATTTTTAAAAACCCCATTTTTCCACCTCCGCAATTAGGGGGGGTTTTGGCCGGCGTGCAATTCCCGACAGTACCCTCATTTAGGGCCCCCCTTACAGTCACTTTTTTTAAAATCATCATCACCAGCTAAAAAAATAGTAACTTACAAACAAATGAATAAAATACGAAAAATAACCAGTGTTTTGATTTAGAATAAAATTTTTTCCGTAAAACAAGGTAACATCAAGGTTAATTCCCAAAAAAAATTTCCATTGGGTTATTTTCCGTGAATTTTTAAACCGGACAAGAAAATTTTTCCCCTCAACCTTCCTTTCTTGGGTTATCCCACCCGCAAAAAACCCGGTTGTCTGTTTTTTTTTGCCAAAAGCCATATTCTGCTAAAAAAAAAACTAATTCCAAAACGCCTTTCGGAAAAATCCTAACGTGGAAAAGGGGGGTGGTCCTTAATTGTAAACATTATTTTTAGAGGAGGAACAAGCAGATCCCCGGAACGAAAGCTATTCGTACCAATGGTTCCCTTTTTTGATGAATGGATGCCCAAACCGTTTGCTTAAAACAGTTTTGCATAAAATTGCCCCCAAAAAAAATCCTTTAAACGCCAACACCATATTAGCGTGAAAAATATCATAAATTTTTTGTTTCAGTTTTAACCCCCGGGTTTTTTTCCCCTTGACCCAATTTTTTTAAAATTAGGAAAAAAACAACGTATGCTGGACAAAAGCTGATGCTTTGGGAAATGCTTTAACCAAACAGAAAAATTTTAACCACACCTTTCCCAAAATTTGAATTTATTAAAATGTTTCTGTGTTTAATTTATACCGGAAGATTGTTAAGGAAAAGTATTATTTTTATAAGAAAAAAAGGGATTTTAATTGGTAACCTCATCATTTTCAAATTGTGAATTTATTATAAATTTTTTCAATATTTATAATTTATCTTGGAAGATTGTTAGGAAGTATTATTGTTTGAAGAAGGAGTCAGTTTTATGTAACAGTTGAACAATTATGTTTTTGTTCAAAACAAATCCAGAAATTTGTAATCCATTAAAAACTGGTTTCCCAAATTCAAAATGGGGGCTAACTGCTTTACTTGAGGCTGGGTAAAGGGGGTAACTGAGAATTTAAAAATAGATTTATAGAAATGTGAAAAAGCTTATTGTTGAAAATTTTCCAAAACATTTACAATCTCATTTTTTAAATTCGTTAACCCTTTTTTTGACTAACGGGTTTTTTTTGTCTAACCGTCGTCAAAAAGGGTTTTCATAAAAACCCCTTTTTCCCTTATTTTTTTTATTTTTTTGTTTTTTCTGGGTTTAATAATTTTTTACCTTTGGAAAAATTTTTGAATTTTTTTGTGAAAAACCCCAAAAAAAAATTTTTTCGGAAAAATTAAAAAAACCATTGCATTTGTCTGCACATTTGAGTGCAGTTGTGTTCCTTTTGGTGGTTAAAATGTTTTAAAAAAAACCCCCCCCCCCCCCCCTTTGTTGGGTTTTTGGTTGTTGTTTTTTGTGACAATGGAAAATTTGATAGTATCTGTCCCCCTGGCATAAACCCTTTATTAGGGCGGCCATTGGTTGGGGCGGGGGGGAAAAGTGCCCTTTGGGGTCGACAACAAACGTGACCACCCGTTTTTTTTTGGGGGGGGTTTTTTTTTTGGGGGGGGGGGGGGGTTTTTTTCCAGTCGGGGCCGGGTTTTGCAAGCAAGCAAACCACGGGCACACCTTTTTTTTTTTTTAAATTTGGGGCCCTGACTTAAATTTTTTTTTGGGGGGCCGGGAAAACCGGGAACCTGCGGGACGGGGGGTCACTTTTTTTGTTGCTGTGTGCTTTTGTTTTAAAACTTGCATGTTGGGAAGGGGCCTGTTGCTCGTCCCAAACGGGTTTTGCGTCCCTGGCTAGCCCCCGGCCGGGGCCAAATTTTGCGGTTTAACTTTCTGGGTTTTCCCCTTTCCGGGGGCGGAAGGGCCGGAACTTAGGTTGGCCTTTTTCGGACGCGGCATGGCCCCTTTTTTCAAATTTTTTTTTTTTTTTTTGGGGTTTTTTCTTAAACTTTGGTTTTTCCCCCTTTTGGCCGGCTTTTGGGTTGTTATTTTGCGGCCTGCATTTTTAAAGGTGCGGGGGGGGTGGTGCGGGGGGGGGGTAAAAATGTTTTGTTTCGTCCTTTGGTTTGTGTGGTGTGGGGGTTCCCCAAATTTGGGTAAATTTTTTTTTTTTTTTTGTTTTTTCTCTCCCCTTTTTTCTTTTTCTTTTTTTTTCTTCTTTTTTTTCTGCAGGACTTTGATGGTGTCCTGTATCACATATCCAACCCAAATGGGAACAAGGCTCAGATCATGGTAAAGCTTCATCTTCATGTAAATTTTTACTCTAGTAGTTACAGATTAAGTATCATCTATCCTATAGCCTTTTATGACCATCAGGGCAGTGAATTTATTTTCACACAGAGGAATCTGTTGTGAGGAAAAGAAGAAACAGAAGAAGAAGAAAGTGAAACAATGCAGAATAGTGCACTATGAGGAAGAAGGAAATTGTAAACAAAAAAATGGAAGAGTTTAACTAAACTGCTGATTTTGATGTACATTAGCGTCAATATTTGTATTCATTTCTACTTCCACAGGGAAGAAAATTATCTTTTGAAACTACTGAAAAATATTTTTTTGTTAAAAACATTCTACTGGAAAAAGCTGTGAGGTGTATTTTTTGTTAAAAACATTCTACTAAAAAAAAGCTGGTTGAGTTGTAATTTTTGTTAAAAACATTCTACTGAAAAAGCTGTTGAGGTGGGTTCTGATAGTGAAAACTTTCTTCCAACACAGGAAGATGAAACTTGAAAGATTTCAGGTGTACTTTGTCATGACATAAATAAGAGTTTAACTCACTCGGGACGACAAGTTTTCTCCCTTGCTTTTTCCCCACAGACGGCCCATTTGTAAGGGGTTTGGAAAATATTACAAAAAGTACAAAATACTATACTGTGTAAGAAAATGAAACTTTCAGAACTGGTTTATTACGTGTTGAGCTATTACATATAAGAAAAAAAAAAAATCAAATTTCTCATCTTATTTTTACAGTTTTGCCATATGTAGAAAATAGCTTGCCAATTTTTCACTCCGAATCACCATAACCATGCTCGCTTTCTGCATTAAATTCGCTTTCTTCATCATCATCCACCTCTTCAATGTCCGACCCTTTCAGTTTGTAGCATTTCAAATACTTCGGCAACCCTAAAACATTGCCGTCACTGCCTTGTTCTCTTCACAACATTCTGAGAAGAGCCCGCTTTGCTAACAGGCTGGCACGCGAGCAGACGACTGGTCAGTGACTTTGTCACGAGTGTGTACGAGACAGGCCACACATCCCAGGCTGACCAATCATACTGTTCGATTGTGGAGTGACCCAGAATATCACACTCTGCTTGGCTAATCACAAAATCACATGTACAGCGCATGATGGAATTTTACTTTTGGAGAATGCTATTCCATTCCTTCGTCCGAATCCAAATATGTTTTGTGTAGGAATGCGTGAGCATTCCTTCGTCTGGAGAGAGTTAAGGTTTTTGTGTGTGCATGCATGCATATTTGTGTGTGGTGTGCGTGTGTGTGTGTTTGCTTGTTCGTATGTGATGTGTGTGTGTGATGTGAGTGTGTTTGCATGTATGTGTTTGCATGTGAGTGATTTACAAAAACAAAAACAAAAAAAATCTTCCTAATGTTTTTTTTACAGTGTGAGATAATGAATAACTTCAGTGACATTTCTGAGCATGTCTCTTCAGGTCAGTGTGTCGCGTCAAGTTCTACAAAGACTTGCAGGAACACGGGGCTGATGAGGTAAGTAAGCTGTATTTTCTGAACTGGTGGATGAATTTAATTCGCGAGTTTGTATGGTTCCAGTTCAACTGTTAACCCTGCGTAAAAGGACCAGAAGGTTTCAAACTGCATTGCATTAATTAATAAATGATTAGAACATCCTCACTGGCTCTTTCGCAGAACCTTTTGGGCTGTGGGGATGATGGTTGTTGTAGTATCGAAGCAAATGAAGCGAGTTTAGCTTGTGTTTCTGAACTCGATAAATTTAGAGTCTGTACGCTTGCAGTTCAGTTTCGTTTTTCTGTCTTTTTATTTAGAGCTTTAGAAAACAGCATGTGTGTGGAGATGAAGTATATAAAAAAAAATACAATGTGTGTTTTGTTTATGTACATATTTTGTGTTTTTTAGAAAATATATTCAGATTCAGATATGAAAATAAAATATGCATATAGGTAATATAGGAGTTGCATTTGCCACTTCTTCAGAGGAGACAGAGTACAACGTTGCCTATCTTATTCTCATTTGCTGGTCGTTTATGTTTCTCTATTGATGTACATCAGTTTCTTGCTGAGTCACATTTGCATATGCTCTGTATTTTACATCATAAAGAAAAAAGAAAAAGAAAAAAAGAAATTGCAAGGACACTGTGCCTTTGAATACCTGTCACCTCAAACTTCCCTACCAAATTCGCCATGCTGAAACGAAATCTTCGTTCAAGTCTGGCCTCTAAAAAATTGTGCAAATTTGTTTTCTTGGTGGTTTAGGTGTTGGCATGTGGTGTGGTGTGGTATTTGTGTGTGTGTGTGTGTGTGTGTGTGTGTGTGTGTGTGTGTGTGTGTGTGTCCTGCTTTGTTATTTCTAGTGCCATGTGTTAATTTTGGTAAGCTCTTTTCCCATTTTGATGTTACTTGTTAGCACTTTGAGCCTCTGTGCTTCGGAAGTACAGCGCATGTTAAGCCTCTGTGCTTCGGAAGTACAGCGCATGGTAAATACCCATTATCATCATTATCCCATGTATGTCTGTGTGTTTGTGCGTGCGCGCGCACGTGTGTATGTGTGTGTGTGTGTGTGTGTGTGTGCAGCTCATCAAACGGGAGTATGGCGATTTCTTGGTTCCAGCTGAACCAGGTAATGAGAATCATCACTTTCACTCCTCTCTCTGCCTTAAACCCCCCCCCAACTTTTCTCGTTACACAGGTATCGTCTTTTTTTTTTTTGTCTTTGACTCATTAATTCATTCACCCTTACACCCATACACAGCTCTGGTGTCTTCTTCTTCTTCTTCTTCTTCTGCGTTCATGGGCTTCAACTCCCACGTTCACTTGTATATACGCGAGTGGGCTTTTTACGTGTATGACCGTTTTTACCCCGCCATGTAGGCAGCCATACTCCGCTTTCGGGGGCGTGCATGGTGGGTATGTTCTTGTTTCCATAACCCACCGAACGCTGACATGGATTACAGGATCTTTAACGTGCGTATTTGATCTTATGCTTGCGTATGCACACGAAGGGGGTTCAGGCACTAAGCAGGTCTGCACATGTGTTGACCTGGGAGATCGTAAAAATCTCCACCCTTTACCCACCAGGCGCCGTCACCGTGATTCGAACCTGGGACCCTCAGATCGAAAGTCCAACGCTTTAACCATTCGGCTATGGCGCCCGTCAGCTCTGGTGTCAAAATCTGTTTCATCAAAAAACAGCTTCCACGTTCCTGCATATGTGCATAAACTGCAAGCAAAGGGAAAGTTTTCTTCTACAGTACTTCTAGCTGGGGCCACACGTGGCAGCTTGGAGGAAAAGACAGTCAGTTTAGTATATTTTCTGCACACAGTACAGTACAATACAGTACAGTACAGTACAGTACAATACAGTACATGTGTGTTGCAGGCTACAATGTGTCGGTGCAGTTTGACCTGGAGAAAGTTCCAGACAAGAAGCAATGCAATACAATACAGTACAATACAATACAGTACAATAATACAATACAGTACAATACAACGCCCCACCCCACCACACCACACAACACCACACCCTGCACCACCCCACCCCACCCCACAGCACAACACAACACAACACAAAACGTGTGTATTGCTGGCTTCAATGTGTCGGTGCTGTTTGACCTGGAGAAAGTTCAGGACAGAAAGTAACAACACAACACAACACGACACAACACGTGTGTGTTGCTGGCTTCAGTGTGTCGGTGCTGTTTGACCTGGAGAAAGTTCAGGACAGAAACTGAGAAGTAATGCAACACAACACAACACAACACAACACAACACAACACGTGTTGTAGGCTACAATGTGTTCGTCCTGTATGGCCTGGTGAAAGTTCCAGACTAAATGTAATGCAATAAAAATACAACATAACACAGCACAGTACAATGCTGTAAAACGTGTGAGCAGGCTACAGTGTGTCGGTGCTGTTTGACTTGGAGAATGATCCAGACAAGAAGCAAGATAAGATGAGACAAGACAAGACAATACAAGACAATACAGCACAGCACAATACAATGCAATGCTGCAAAATGTGCATGTCGCAGGTTACAATGTGTTGATGCTGTTTGACCTTGTGAAGGTTCAGGACAAGAAACAACACAACACAATACGACACGACACGACACGATGTGACAACACAACACAATACAACACAAAATGTGTGTGTGTCACAGGCTACAACGTGTCGGTGCTGTTTGACCTGGAGAAGGTTCAGGACAAGAAACAGCACAACACAATATGACATGACACGACACGACACAATGTGACAAAACAACACAATACAACACAACACAAAATGTGTGTGTGTCACAGGCTACAACGTGTCGGTGCTGTTTGACCTGGAGAAGGTTCCGGACAACTGGGAGGAGCTGGTGCAGAAGGCGGCACTGCTGAAGAGGAACTGCTTCGCCTCCGTGTTTGAGAAGTACTTTGCCTACCAGGAGCAGGGCATTGAGGGCAAACAGAGGGCCGTCGTGCACTACCGCGACGATGAGACCATGTGGGTTCTGCTTCTCTTTTTTTTCTTGATTTTATTTTTCTCTCCTTTCTCAGGATTATGGTAACGTCTCTGTGCCTTCCTTGTTGATTATGCCAGGGGGACAAAGGGGAGGTTACCTACTTCCGGGAGGTTATCGGGCGTAGTACTTTTCGTTTTCTCCGCATAGGCGGATAGTAGTTTGCACAGGACAGGAATGTCAGACCCCTGCCGGAGTCTGCACTAGTTGGGTCACGGTAAGTATGTTATTTAAACGTAATTTTAGATAGAAAATTTCCTTTATATTTGGTGATCAGGTTGTCATTTTCGTTGATTATAATTGCTGTTTGTTTCAGTGATATAGTGCAGCTTTTTCCCTTGTTTACACCCTTTTTTTGGGGGGGGGGTGTGGGGGGGAGGGAGCCAGGGGAGGGGGGGTTTGTTGGGGTTTTGGGGGAATACTTGGGAAGGATGCGTGTAGGTGGGGTGTGGATGCTTGTGTTTTGATACCTTGTGGGTTTTTTTGTAGGTGTGTGTGTGAGTTATGGTGGTGTAGTTGGATGTTCTGGTTTGTGTGTTTGTGGAGGAGGGGGCTTGGATTTGTGTGTGTGTGTGTGTGTGTTTTGAGACCATGTGGGTTTTCTTTTTATGTGTGTGTGAGCTGTGGTTGTGTTGTGGTGTACTGTGTGTGTGTAGAAGAAAGGGTTGGGGGGGTGGGGGGTAGTGTTTTGAGTGGGGAATATGGGTGTTTGTATATACATACGTGTATGTATGTGTGTGTGTATCAACAGCAAACCAAGGGCTGTCGTGCGCTACTGCGATGATGAAACTATGTGGGTTTTGATTTTGTGTGTGAGAGTTGTGTAGGTTTACATGCATCTATTCCTACGACCCCCTTTCCTCCCACCCCCCAACCCTCCCACTTCTCCCCACACCCTTTCCTTTTCTCTCGAAAAATAATTGTTATTTCTATTGTATTTCCCCATCTCATATCTCTAAAAAAAAAATGGAGAAACGCAGAATGGAAGACTACGTGTTTCAGTGCAGGGGTGCTGAAGTGTGTGTGTCTGTGATGACAGGTACGTCGAGGCCAAGAAAGACAGAGTGACAGTGATCTTCAGTACCTTGTTCAAGGATGACGATGACATCATCATCGGCAAAGTCTTTATGCAGGTGAGCAGAGATCGTGCTTGACTGTCAGCTGTGTGTGTTCTTCAGTTTTAACACCTGTTCACATTGTCTGGTTTTTGGACAAATAAAAGAAATCAATGTGTTGAGGACCGAGAACATAACACAAGTTGCAGATAAGAAAATATTTTTTAAAAAAGAAGATAAAAAGCAAATATCCAACTCGACTGTGAAGCAAACTTTCAGAAATTTTTAACAAAGAAAGGATATTGTTAACGGTATCTTGATATGATTATTCCAGTCATGGAAGTCTGGAAAAGTCTTTGGAAAAATAAGAGAACCATTTCTAGGGCTGGAAAAGTATTGGCTGGAAAAGTCTTGGGAAAAATCAGAGAACCATTTCTGGGCTGGGAAAGTCTTGGCTGGAAAAGTCTTGGGGAAAAATCAGAGAACCATTTCTGGGCTGGGAAAGTCTTGGCTGGAAAAGTCTTGGGGAAAAATCAGAGAACCATTTCTGGGCTGGGAAAGTCTTGGCTGGAAAAGTCTTGGGGAAAAATCAGAGAACCATTTCTGGGCTGGGAAAGTCTTGGCTGGAAAAGTCTTGGCTGGAAAAGTCTTGGGGAAAAATCAGAGAACCATTTCTGGGCTGGAAAAGTCTTGGAAAAAGGAAAGAACCATTTCTGGTTTGAACAAAATGTTGTTTTTTTTGTTTTTGTTTTTTGGGTTTTTTTTGCTGCCCCATCATCTGCACCATTTCAGTGGCATTACTCCCACACAGGGTTCGTCACTAACGGGAGCGCTGAGCGGAACGCTCTGAAAAAACAAATTGCGCTCTGGAAAATTCCTTGACTCAGAGCGCTTGCGCTCTTGATTTTGAAAAGACATCAGCATACACTACTGTATCTAAATTGTTATTCCATTGTCCATCACAAACAAGAGTCAAAAGCGCGATCGTTTTGCATTTACCGAAGTTTGAAAGCCGTCTGTTTACGTTTTGTTAGTTCAACCGGAAGTAGGCCTAGTGAATCAGGGGAGGCTATGCAAAAGAGCGCTCTTCAGACTTGAAGAGTAGAAAAGTGGAGCGCACGATCGATTTCGTGGCCGTGCAAAATCAAAATGCTGAAATATTTGATCCCAAAAAGGAAGGCTGACGGTTTTTAGTGTGCACTCTTAGTTTTCAGTTTGCGCTCATCAAAATTCTGAAACTAGAGCGCAGGCGCTCATGTGAAAAAATGTTAATGACGAACCCTGCCACACCACTCATTCCCAGTCCCCACATACATGACCACACCTGGGTTGGTCTGTCGCAGCCCCAGTGCCGGCAGTCCGCAGGGAACCATCGATGTTAGGTCACCATGAAGCCACACACTAGAGGAGACACTGCACTGCTGCTGAGTCACTTCGGTGGTGTTCAGTGGTGCCTGTTCTGATTTAACTTAGGACACCACCTACTAAGCCCCATACTAACGACAATAATGGCTTAGTCGCAGAGCCAGACTGAGTGAGCGTCTCCCCCAGTGAGGAGACCGCCACCATGTCCCTCCAATGGCAGTCCCCCATGAACCCGCTGATACCGAAGATATCGACAAGACTCACCCCAAATGCGGAAGTGGAGGGGTATCGAAACTGAAGTTAGCATGACAGCAGGGCATGAAAGGCCACAGACGTTGGGACTTTTTTTTGTTTATATTGGTAATGATGAAGATGGAGGAGGAGGAGGATGATGATGTTGCTATTGCTATGGAGGTCCATTTTAGTTTGGGACGACGTGACAAGGCTGTACTCTATGCTTCCTGTCATAATGATATCCCGGTGTCAACCAGGCCTGAGAGAGCCAGACACTTGCAGTGTTGGTCAGGTAATTAGAGCAAAACACCCAAAGACGCATCCGTGAAGTGGATGATACTCGACTGTGTGGTCCCAGTCTTCCCATTTAAGCCCATAGCACTGAAAGGAAGTGAAAGTGAAAGTGGTGTGTTGTGTGTTGCAGGAGTTCAAGGAAGGCAGGAGGAAGTACCAGCAGGCCCCCCAGGTGCTGTTCAGCCACAAGGAGCCCCCCCAGGAACTGCAGGGCACTGACGCCAGGACTGGTGACAACATCGGCTACATCACCTTTGGTGCGCTCTTCTTCTTCTTCTTCTTACATAACTACATGCATGTATATGAATGTGTATTGTGTGTGCGTGTGTTTATGTAAGTTTGTGCCTGCCTATGTGTGTGTATGTGTTAGGGTAGCTGTTAGATACACATGTATGTTAAAATGTATGTATGCAGTATGTGTGTGTGTGTGTGTGTGTGTGTGTGTGTGTGTGTGTAGTCACATTTTGGTGTGTATGTAACATAGATATAATGTTTTATGTTAACAAAAAACAAAAGCGTTTTTGTAAAGCAACCAGAGCAGATTTCTGGATAGTGTGCTATGTAAGTATCCATTATTATTATTATTATTATTATTATTATTATTATTATTATTATTCATGTTGATGATTGTGTTTATGTGTCTGTGTGTGTGTGTGAGAGAGAGAGAGAGAGAGAGAGAGAGAAACACACAGACAGAGACAGATGCCCGTGATAACATCGGCTACATCACCTTTGGTGCGCTCTGATTCTTCTTCTTCTTCATGTTGACGATTGTGTGTGTGTGTGTGAGAGAGAGAGAGAGAGAGAGAAGAGAGAGAGACAGAGAAACACACAGAGAGACAGAGACAGATGCCCCATGATAACATCGGTTATATCACCTTTGGTGCGCTCTTCTTCTTCTTCGTCTTCATGTTGAGGATTGTGTGTGTGTGTGTGTATGTGTGTGTGTGTGAGAGAGAGAGAGAGAAGAGAGAGAGACAGAGAAACACACAGAGAGACAGAGACAGATGCCTGTGATAACATCGGCTACATCACCTTTGGTGCGCTCTTCTTCTTCTTCTTCTTTTTACATAACTACATGCATGTATATGAATGTGTATTGTGTGTGCGTGTGTTCATGTAAGTTTGTGCCTGCCTATGTGTGTGTATGTGTTAGGGTAGCTGTTAGATACACATGTATGTTAAAATGTATGTATGCAGTATGTGTGTGTGTGTGTTTGTGTGTGTGTGTGTAGTCACATTTTGGTGTGTATGTAACATAGATATAATGTTTTATGTTAACAAAAGCGTTTTTGTAAAGCACCTAGAGCAGATTTCTGGATAGTGTGCTATGTAAGTATCCATTATTATTATTATTATTATTATTATTCATGTTGATGATTGTGTTTATGTGTCTGTGTGTGTGTGAGAGAGAGAGAGAGAGAGAAACACAGACAGAGACAGATGCCCCGTGATATCATCGGCTACATCACCTTTGGTGCGCTCTGATTCTTCTTCTTCTTCTTCATGTTGATGATTGTGTGTGTGTGTGTGAGAGAGAGAGAGAGAAGAGAGAGAGACAGAGAAACACACAGAGAGACAGAGACAGATGCCCCGTGATAACATCGGTTATATCACCTTTGGGGCGCTCTTCTTCTTCTTCGTCTTCATGTTGAGGATTGTGTGTGTGTGTATGTGTGTGTGTGTGAGAGAGAAGAGAGAGAGACAGAGAAACACACAGAGAGACAGAGACAGATGCCCCGTGATAACATCGGTTATATCACCTTTGGGGCGCTCTTCTTCTTCTTCGTCTTCATGTTGAGGATTGTGTGTGTGTGTATGTGTGTGTGTGTGTGAGAGAGAGAGAAGAGAGAGAGACAGAGAAACACACAGAGAGACAGAGACACATGCCTGTGACAACATTGGCTACATCACCTTTGGTGCGCTCTTCTTCTTCTTCTTCTTCTTCTTACATAACTACATGCATGTATATGAATGTGTATTGTGTGTGCGTGTGTTCATGTAAGTTTGTGCCTGCCTATGTGTGTGTATGTGTTAGGGTAGCTGTTAGATACACATGTATGTTAAAATGTATGTATGCAGTATGTGTGTGTGTGTGTTTGTGTGTGTGTGTGTAGTCACATTTTGGTGTGTATGTAACATAGATATAATGTTTTATGTTAACAAAAGCGTTTTTGTAAAGCACCTAGAGCAGATTTCTGGATAGTGTGCTATGTAAGTATCCATTATTATTATTATTCATGTTGATGATTGTGTTTATGTGTGTGTATGTGAGAGAGAGAGAGAGAAGAGAGAGAGACAGAGAAACACACAGAGAGACAGAGACAGATGCCCCGTGATAACATTGGTTACATCACCTTTAGTGCGCCTCTTTGCTTTCTCTTTGAAGATAGCTATGTCACGGGTATACAAGAACCATAATTGGGTTTTGAAAATTGAGGTGTTTTCCTAGTTCTTTCCCTTTGACTATTCACTTCCTCTTTTTGACTGACTTGTGTAAACAAAGTGAGTCTATGTTTTAACCCGGTGTTCGGTTGTGTGTGTGTGTGTGTGTGTGTGTCCGTGTGTCTGTGTGTCCGTGGTAAACTTTAACATTGACATTTTCTCTGCAAATACTTTGTCAGTTGACACCAAATTTGGCATAAAAATAGGAAAAATTCAGTTCTTTCCAGTCATCTTGTTTAAAACAATATTGCACCTCTGGGATGGGCACAAAAAAAAAAAAAAATGAAGCCTAATTATATGCAAACTGCATTTACTGTTATATTTTTTGTATTCTCTAAACTTGTCACTGACCTCTTATTCTGACACAACAACAAGAGGAGTCATTATTATCATTTTTTGTTCAAACAGGAACTTCTTTTGCTAAGCATGGAATTTTTATTTATTTTGCCAACGTTTTGGTGCGGATAGTAAAAAAGGGAAATTACTCTGTAATTAATGCTAGGGGACTTAATTTATCACAAATGAGTCTTGAAGGCCTTGCCTCTCTTGTTAATTTTGTTGTTGTTGTTGTTGTTTTTTATTCATTTTATTTTATTGAAGAAAATCTTTGGGGTTTATTTCTTTGGTTTTGTTTTTTTAATTTGCATAACTGGGAAAGCATGGGTCAGCATTTTATATTGTGTGTATTTTGCACACTTCTCTAGGACTGATCTAGAGCTTTACACACGTCACAAGAAGATATAATACTTTGTTTGCATGTACAATTTGAAGTCACGGGTAAAGGTTTGGGCTTGATTTTAAAATTTTTTTACCCATTTCAGTCCTTGGTAAAGTTAAGTAATCTCATTCTTTAGACTGATCTTCAGACCGATTTATTTTCAAGACATTAAGTCTGAAAGAGGTTTAAGTCAGAAAAATGTTCTGTGAAATTTTGTTTGTGAATATATTTTTTATTTTGAATGCATATTGATAACAATAATGATAGTTCATAACTTTTCCATTGCATGATATCCAGCTCAAATCACCTTAGTTACATCGTCGAGCCAGATATAAACATAACATAAAAACATTACAGCAGCTCAATCCAGTGCGTTCACAGAATGAATAAAAAAAAAGCATGATCCACCCATACAGTGAAAATATCAAGATGCCCCATGACCTGGCTGGCATGGTTTCCGTTGTCATTGTGATTACTTCAGACCGACAACGGCTGCTAAACTTAGAACCTACATGAAGTGTATATGGACTGGATTGTTCTGCCTCCGTCCCTTTGACTGACAGTGCAAATTTCAAATTTGAAAGTAGGCCAATGCAGAAACAATGTCTGAAACTCGCTAAGCTGAGAAATTTGGCAGTAGAATGTTTATTGAGATGTTAGGGCAACATGAAAAATGTACGTATGCAGATTTATAGCTGTGTTTGTTGCCTGCCAGTATGTTTATTTCTGTGATGAAAAATCGATGTGGAGCTGTCATTTTCCCATCAGAACCTGAAAAGGTAAAGCTGAAGACACACCTCTTTTTACATAGTGTTTAAGTGATTACTGGTGTGAAATTTGTAAATTGAATAAAACTGGTTGCTTGGTGTTTTTTCTTCTTTTTTTTTCCTCCCTTCTGAGGTTATTTTCTCTTGAGCATCATTTCCACCATAACCGTTCCACTTTTGTAACAGTTATAAATTTTGCCTTTCAATAATGTTGGTAACTAAAAAAAATGTGTAAAAAAAAAAATGTATTGTTTCTGCCAGTGATAAATGAAATAATGATATATAAAATTTGCGGGTCACATAAATTCTTAGGGGATTATGTTTTAAAAACATAATCCCCTAAGAAAGTTATGTGACCCGCATGCCAGCAACATGAAATGTCATGCCTTTCATCCGGGTTTGAAATTGGTGGCCATTTTTCTTTGAAAGCTTTTTAAAAGGTTTGTGATTAAAAAAAAAGAAAGAAAAACCAACCTGTGTGAACCCTGGTATACACTGACGTCACGAGGAGCTGGCGACATGGAATTGATTAATGTTAGATACCTCAGCGGCCTGACGGAAGTTTGTGTGTGACGTGCAGTTCTGTTCCCTCGCCACACCAGTGCCAGTGCCAGGGACAACACCATCAACCTGATCCACACGCTGCGAGACTACCTCCACTACCACATAAAGTGTTCCAAGGTCAGTGCTGTACCTCCACTACCACATAAAGTGTTCCAAGGTCAGTGCTGTACCTCCACTACCACATAAAGTGTTCCAAGGTCAGTACTGTACCTCCACTACCACATAAAGTGTTCCAAGGTCAGTACTGTACCTCCACTACCACATAAAGTGTTCCAAGGTCAGTACTGTACCTCCACTACCACATAAAGTGTTCCAAGGTCAGTACTGTACCTCCACTACCACATAAAGTGTTCCAAGGTCAGTGCTGTAGCCACCACATAAAGTGTTCCAAGGTCAGTACTGTACCTCCACTACCACATAAAGTGTTCCAAGGTCAGTACTGTACCTCCACTACCACATAAAGTGTTCCAAGGTCAGTACTGTACCACCACTACCACATAAAGTGTTCCAAGGTCAGTACTGTACCACCACTACCACATAAAGTGTTCCAAGGTCAGTACTGTAGCCACCACACAAAGTGTTTCAAGGTCAGTGTCATAACTTACACATTAAGTGTTACAAGGTCAGTATCATAGCTAACATTAAGTGTTCCAAGGTCAGTGTCAAAACAGAGTAAGTGTTCCAAGGTCAGTGTCATAACTGACACATAAAGTGTTCCAAGGTCAGTGTCATAACACATTAAGTGTTCCAAGGACAGTGTCATAACTAACACATAAAATGCTTCAAGTTCAAGGTCAGTGTCAGTGCTACACTCAGGTGTAGATCACCACATGCCTGATTACATTACATGAGTTGAACAGCCGGCTGCCAAGTAATAAGCAGTTTGGAGTTATTTTGTATCCTTGCTGCACAGCAGATGTTGCCACTGCACAAAGTTAGCCTTGAGAGAGCAGCTCATTCTATTTGGTTTTGCAAAACAAAACAAAAAAAAAAAAAAAAAAGTAAAGACAGATTGTTTTGATAGACTTCATAAAAATTGTTATTAACTTTTTTCTTTTTTAGGTGTAAATTCCACAGAACAACTGTAACACTAAACCATTTTATTAATTCCCTGAAAACAAGATTTAGTCTACGCATAGGCGGATAGTAGTTTACACAGGACAGGAATGTCAGACCCCTGCCGGAGTCTGCACTAGTTGGGTCACGGGAAGTATGTTATTTAAACGTAATTTTAGACAGAAAATTTCCTTTTAGTCTGGAGAAATGTTTCTCACTATCACTTGGGAAATCTGAGCAGCTATATTTGGCATGGTAGTCAGACTTAGTAATCATTTGATGGATTAGGGAGGGGGCACAGAATGGGATCCTGCATCTCCTTGTCTTGTAACCTGTAGTGACATGTTTCAGTGTGTATCCCCCCAAAGTCCATACCCCAATTCCAAGAACTGACTTGTTCAAATCCAGTCTGGTTTACTCAAGCGCCACACTATGGAACTCCCTCCCAGAAACAATTAAACCACACCATTGCCCAACCACCTTCAAAAAACATTGCCTTTCCCACCTTATGCCGTAATGTGTAATGTAAATCGTTCATTTTATTGATACTGTTTGTCAAATGTGTATGGTTGACACAACCTTCCTCACTCTCTATCCCCCATTCTGATGTGTAATGCGGTGTGTGTTGTGTGTGTTTGTTTCTTTGATTTTGTTCCTTTTTTTTTTTTTTTTTTTAACCTGTGCATTTTACTAACACCATGCTAGTGCCTGTATGTCGTGTGTGTGTGTGTGTGTGTGTGTGTGCGTGCGTGGGTGTGTGTGTGTGTGTGTGTGTGTGGTTGTTGTTTTTGTTTTGATCTATGCATTTTTTTTTTTCCTCTGTTGTGTATCTCTACTAACACCATGCTTTCATTTTATTAAATATTGTGTAGTGTAGACCCTATTCAGGGCAGGGACTGGATGTAAAAAAGCACACCAGTGCTTATCTATTATCCTCGAAATAAAGAATTTGTCTTGTCTTGTCTTGTATGATAGCAAATTCACTCTGACCAATAGCTGTCATATGCAGCAAGAACCTGTCAGTTTGAAACCAACATTTTAAACCTGTGACTTCACTCCTTTAGCACACGTTTTTAACTCTCTCCAGACGAAGGAATGCATGAGCATTCCTACATAAAATGTATTTGGTTTCAGACGACGGAATGGAATAGCATTTTCAAGAAATAAAAATCCATCACGCGCTGTACACATGATTTTGTGATTAGCCAAGCAGAGTGCGCTATTCTGGGTCACTCCACAATCAAATGGTATGATTGGTCAGCCTGCCATGTGTGGCCCGTCGCGCACACACGCTGACAAAGTCACTGACCGGTCGTCTGCTCGCGTGCCAGCCTGTTAGCAAAGCGGGCTCTTCTCAAAATGTTGTGAAGCGAACAAGGCAGGGATGGCAACGTTTTAGGGTTGTTGACGAAGAAGAAAGCGAATTTAATGCAGAAAGCGAGCATGGGTATGGTGATTTGGGGTGAAAAATTGGCAGTATTTTCTACATATGGCAAAACTGTAAAAATAAGATGAGAAATTTGATTTTTTTTTTTTATGTAATAGCTCAACACGTAATAAACCAGTTCTGAAAGTTTCATTTTCTTACTCTGTATTATGTATTTTTTGTAATTTTTTTCCAAACCCTTACAAATGGGCCATCTGTGGGGAAAAGCAAGGGAGAAAACTTGTCCCGAGTGAGTTAAATGGTTATGTAAGTTAAAAAAACAAAAAAAAACATTATCTGATTTTTATCTTAGCACATTTATCAAATAAAGTAAATTAATGAGAAGATTTCCTTTGTCATTTCCAAGCAGTGCAGGCACTTCATGACATGACAGTCATTGCTGAACATGTTTGATGTGTAGGTGTTTCTGGTTTCTTTTTCCAGGCCTACATTCACCAGAGAATGCGAGCGAAGACTTCGGATTTCCTCAAAGTGTTGAACAGGGCCCGGCCAGAGGTCAAGGACAAGGAGAAGAAAACTATCACGTGAGTGTGGTCCTCCTCTGCTGTTTTTCTTCTTCTTTGTTCATGGGCTGTAACTCTCACATTCACTCGTATGTACAGTAGTGGGCTTTTACATGTATGACCGTTTTTACCTCGCCATGCAGGCAGCCATACTCCGTTTTCAGGGTTGTACATGCTGGGTATGTTTTTGCTTCCATAACCCACTGAACACTGACATGGATTACAGGATCTTTAACATGCGTAGTTGATCTTCTGAGTGCATATACACATGAAGGGGGTTCAGGCACAAGTCAGGTCTGCACATATTTTGTCCTTGGAGATCAGAAAAATCACCACCCTTTATCCACCAAGCAACGTTACTGAGATCTGAACCCAGGACCCTCAGATTGAAAGTCCAAAGCTTTAACCACTCGGCTATTGCGCCCATCTGCTGATTTTTGATTGTTTGCCTTCTTGCGTTGTGTCACATTGTGATGTGTTGGGGTGTGCTGCGCTGTGGCCACGCGCTGTCCAGGGGAGAACAGCCTGAGTTCCACACGCACGGGACCATTTCAAGGCTCTTCCTTCATTGCAAAATTGCAAACACTTTCACATTACAACCTTACCTGATCAGCTGCAAAAATGCTAAACAGAGGAGCATTATGTCAGTTGCAAATAAGTGCACATGAACTTGAAATTGAGCGATGACATTGCTACAACTTCACCAGGAGAGACTGGCTATGTAAAGCATGTGGAGGTAATAGAGGATGAACTGCATTTTCTGGACAAGTGTAGTGTGTACTCTGACTTGAGATCTGGCCTACTTGTGACAGTTAAGTCCCAGTCTTCGAATCATTGGCCAGATGGCACTGACAACACAATAATTCAAATGCCGAGTTCTCTGTTGCCACAAAGTTATTTCCAGCCAGAACTGGCAAAATGTATATATGAACGCTTTAAAGTTCGCAGTCCATAACTGTGTCTTGTGGAATATCCTGCATGTGCTCACAACTTATTGGTTTTACTTTTTGTTTGTTTGTTGTGTTTATTATTTTAGTGTCCATAATTCCTCTGATGGGTTTTATGACAGTTAAATGAGTTGTGAGTTCACACAGAAATCTGTTGTGATGACCAGGTGACACAGTACAAGACAGTATAGTGCAGTACTGGTTTAATGAACAGTTTGTTGATTTTGTTTCATGTTATGTTAACCCTTTCGCTGCCAGGAAAATAAGATTTAAGTGAAATCTATTTGCCAGGGTTTTTTCACAAAAAATGGGTATAAATTTTCCAAAAATTCTGTGCTCTTTGTTATTGGAGAAAGACCCATAAAAGTATATATTTTCTGAAAGGTAAATGAACAAAGAATACAAAACACATGCTGTTTCCCCATTTTATATATTTTTAGTGACATGCTGTTGTTTTGAAATCAGTGTTTTGTTTTTTGTCACATTTTCAACTTGTTCATTACAAATATTAGTCAGGTAATTTGCACAAAACATCATATTTTCTGGACAAATGGATATCTGCAAACACAAAATCATACTAGAACAACCACAATATATATATTTTTTTAAAGAGATAGATACACAATACATTGTGACTTCTCCAAGTGATAAGATGGATGTGAAGCCACGCCCCCTCAGTCTCCACCCCCCTCCTCCTCACCCCTCTCACACGGTCACTTGGATTCAGTTCTCATCAGACCGCGTTGGCTGCGTGCCAAGAATAAAGCTCTGCTGCTAATTCGGTCATCTGTCGTCTGCTAACATCTGTACAGCCAGCAATGATCACTCACTGACAGTCACATCTTGGCCACTCTCTTGATTACTCCCTTTATTTTCTATCAGATCGTCCTATAAATGTTCATCTCTATCTTCTCCTTCGAATTTACGCTTCAATTCTTTCTGAGCATCAGCTAAAGAAAGAAATCATGGTTGATTTAGTTCATCACGATCGCATGTCTTGAGCACGGCGTCAGTCCGACATTTTGTTGAGCGAGCGAGGAGAGAAGTCAGGCAAACACTTGGACAGTGACCCAACCAAAACGTTCAAATAAAGGACTGCTTCATGACGTAGATGGGGTTTCTAGCTATGAATAGAATCTAGAGAGATTCCCCAGGCTAAAGCTACCACTATTTTTGCCAAGGAAGTGAATGCAAACCAGGGAAAAGTCAGAATATTTCGATGACGAGTTATCTCGTCATGCAGGCAGCGAAGCATACATGCTTGCCATGACGAGTTATCTCGTCATGCAGGCAGCCTAGGGGTTAATATCACAGTGCAAATCAGTACACAAATCAATGCAGTATTGGCTTATGTGTTCAGTTTGTTGATTTTATTTCATTTTATGTGAATGCCTTGCGCAAACGTTGGGTAGGATTTCGAGGCCTGACCAACTAGTTAGGCTTCTGCTTCCCATGGTTTTCTTGTTTGAGCGTATGTATTATTATATTGGTCTTTTGTCACAAGACTTCTCTGTGAAATTCGAGCTGCTCCCCCAGGAAGAGTGCATTGTCACAGTGTTCTGTCGCCCCTTTTTTTTTTTTCTTCTTCTCTTTTTCCAGTCTGTAATTATACTCGTGTATTTTGTGTGTGCGCATGCATGCTCATGTGTGTGTGTGTGTGTGTGTGTATGCGTGTGTGTGTGTTCTTGTTTGTTTGTAGAAAGAATTTTCACATATTGAAAGACAAAAACAAGGGAACTTGAATTTAAAAAAAACAACAAAGCAAACAAGAAAACTGTGTTTTGTTATTGCAGAGGAAAGACCTTCAACCGGCAGTGAAAGCGCCACAAGCAGTTGACATGTCGAAGGACCATGGGAGAGCAGTTGATGCCGATCTCCTTTCACTCTGGTGACGTTTGGGTTTTTAGGGAAAGGGGGATGGTCTTGACTTTGGCATTGTGGATGTGGTGGTTGAGGGAAAGAGGCTGGTCTTTGCCTCTGTTGTTGGGCAGTGTTTTGGTTGGAGGGAGAGGGGGTAGTCTTGACTTTGGCATTGATGTCGTTTTAGGTTTAGGAAAAGGGGGACGGTCATGACTTTGTTATTGATGGCGTGTGGGTTTTAGGGAAAGGGGACGGTTCTGACTTAGCATTGACGATGCTTTTTTTTAGGGAAAAGGAGGGTCTTTCATTTGACATTGATGACGTATTGGGTTTAGAGACTGGGAGATGGTATTGCCTTAAGCATTGTGGGGACTCTGACGTAAGAATTATC
>NC_134877.1:2624519-2639519 GCF_041734735.1 Babylonia areolata
ACCCTCTCCTCACATACCTATCACAATCACCCTCCCCTCACATACCTATCATAATCACCCTCCCCTCACCTATCACAATCACCCTCCCTCACATACATATCAGATACACACTACCCTCACATACCTATCAGAATTACCCCCCCCCCCCCTCACATATCAGATACACACTACCCTCACACACCTGTCACAATCACCCTCCCTCACATACCTGTCAGAATCACCTCCCCTCACATACCTATCACAATCACCCTCCCTCACATACCTATCACAATCACCCTCCCTCACATACCTGTCAGAATCACCTCCCCTCACATACCTATCACAATCACCCTCCCTCACATACCTATCAGAATCACCCTCCCCTCACATACCTATCACAATCACCCTCCCATCACCTATCATAGTCACCCTCCCCTCACATACCTATCACAATCACCCTCCCCTCACATACCTATCACAATCACCCTCCCCTCACATACCTATCACAATCACCTCCCCTCACACACTTATCACAATCACCCCCCTCCCCCTTCCTCACAGTATCAGTAGCTCAAGGAGGCGTCACTGCGTTCGGTCAAATCTATATACGCTACACCACATCTGCCAAGCAGATGCCTGACCAGCAGCGTGACCCAACACTCTTAGTCAGGCCTTGAGAGAAAAACAAACAAAAAACCATAACTCACATACCTTTCACAATCATCTCCCCTCACATACCTGTTAGAATCACCCTCCCCTTACATACCTACAAGAGTCACCTTCCCCTCACATACATATCAGATACACACTACCCTCACATACCTATCAGAATCACCTCCCCTCACATACCTATCAGAATCACCTCCCCTCACATACCAATCACAATCACCCTCCCCTCACATACCTATCGCAATCACCCTCCCCTCACCTATCATAATCACCCTCCCCTCACATACCTATCACAATCACCCTCCCCTCACATACCTATCACAATCACCCTCCCTCACATACCTATCACAATCACCCTCTCCTCACATACCTATCACAATCACCCTCCCCTCACCTATCAGAATCACCCTCCCTCACACACCTGTCACAATCACCCTCCCTCACATACATATCAGATACACACTACCCTCACATACCTATCAGAATCACCTCCCCTCACATACCTATCAGAATCACCTCCCCTCACATACCTATCACAATCACCCTCCCCTCACATACCTATCGCAATCACCCTCCCCTCACCTATCATAATCACCCTCCCCTCACCTATCACAATCACCCTCCCCTCACATACCTATCATAATCACCCTCCCCTCACATACCTATCATAATCACCCTCCCCTCACATACCTATCACAATCACCTCCCCTCACATACCTATCACAATCACCCTCCCCTCACATACCTATCGCAATCACCCTCCCCTCACATACCTATCGCAATCACCCTCCCCTCACATACCTATCGCAATCACCCTCCCCTCACCTATCACAATCACCCTCCCCTCACATACCTATCACAATCACCCTCCCCTCACCTATCACAATCACCCTCCCATCACATACCTGTCACAATCACCCTCCCCTCACATACCTATCACAATCATCTCTCCTCACATACCTATCATAATCACCTCCCCTCACATACCTATCACAATCACCCTCCCCTCACATACCTATCACAATCACCCTCCCCTCACCTATCACAATCACCCTCCCCTCACCTATCACAATCACCCTCCCCTCACATACCTGTCACAATCACCTCCCCTCACATACCTATCATAATCACCCTCCCCTCACCTATCACAATCACCCTCCCATCACATACCTATCATAATCACCCTCCCCTCACATGCCTATCATAATCACCCTCCCCTCACCTATCATAATCACCCTCCCCTCACATACCTGTCACAATCACCCTCCCCTCACATACCTATCAGAATCACCTCCCCTCACATACCTATCACAATCACCTCCCCTCACATACCTATCACAATCACCCTCCCCTCACATACCTATCACAATCACCCTCCCCTCACATACCTATCACAACCACCCTCCCCTCACATACCTATCACAACCACCCTCCCCTCACATACCTATCAGAATCACCCTCCCCTCACATACCTATCAGAATCACCCTCCCCTCACATACCTATCACAATCACCCTCTTACATACCTATCAGAATCACCCTCCCCTCACATACCTATCAGAATCACCTCCCCTTACATACCTATCAGAATCCCCCCCCACCCCCTCACATATCAGATACACACTACCCTCACATACCTATCACAATCATCTCTCCTCACATACCTATCATAATCACCCTCCCCTCACCTATCACAATCACCTCCCCTCACATACCTATCATAATCACCTCCCCTCACATACCTGTCACAATCACCCTCCCCTCACATACCTATCACAATCACCTCCCCTCACATACCTATCAGAATCACCTCCCCTCACATACCTATCACAATCACCCTCCCTCACATACCTATCACAATCACCCTCCCCCACATACCTATCAGAATCACCTCCCCTCACATACCTATCACAATCACCCTCCCTCACATACCTATCAGAATCACCCTCCCCTCACATACCTATCACAATCACCCTCCCATCACCTATCACAATCACCCTCCCCTCACCTATCACAATCACCCTCCCATCACATACCTATCATACTCACCCTCCCCTCACATGCCTATCACAATCACCTCCCCTCACACACTTATCACAATCACCCCCCTCCCCCTTCCTCACAGTATCAGTAGCTCAAGGAGGCGTCACTGCGTTCGGTCAAATCCATATACGCTACACCACATCTGCCAAGCAGATGCCTGACCAGCAGCGTAACCCAACACTCTTAGTCAGGCCTTGAGAGAAAAACAAACAAAAAAACATAACTCACATACCTTTCACAATCATCTCCCCTCACATACCTGTTAGAATCACCCTCCCCTTACATACCTACAAGAGTCACCCTCCCCTCACATATCAGAATCACACTCCCCTCACATACCTATCACAATCACCTCCCCTCACATACCTATCACAATCACCCTCCCCTCACATACCTATCACAATCACCCTCCCCTCACCTATCACAATCACCCTCCCCTCACATACCTGTCACAATCACCCTCCCCTCACCTATCACAATCACCCTCCCATCACATACCTGTCACAATCACCCTCCCCTCACATACCTATCGCAATCATCTCTCCTCACATACCTATCATAATCACCTTCCCTCACATACGTATCATAATCACCCTCCCTCACATACATATCAGATACACACTACCCTCACATACCTATCAGAATCACTTTCCCCTCACATACCTATCAGAATCACCTCCCCTCACATACCAATCACAATCACCCTCCCCTCACATACCTATCGCAATCACCCTCCCCTCACCTGTCATAATCACCCTCCCCTCACCTATCACAATCACCCTCCCATCACATACCTATCATAATCACCCTCCCCTCACATGCCTATCATAATCACCCTCCCCTCACATACCTATCACAATCACCCTCCCCTCACATACCTATCACAATCACCCTCCCCTCACATACCTATCACAATCACCCTCCCCTCACATACCTATCACAATCACCCTCCCCTCACCTATCACAATCACCCTCCCCTCACATACCTGTCACAATCACCTCCCCTCACATACCTATCATAATCACCCTCCCCTCACCTATCACAATCACCCTCCCCTCACATACCTATCATAATCACCCTCCCCTCACCTATCATAATCACCCTCCCCTCACCTATCATAATCACCCTCCCCTCACATACCTATCATAATCACCTCCCCTCACATACCTGTCACAATCACCCTCCCCTCACATACCTATCAGAATCACCTCCCCTCACATACCTATCAGAATCACCTCCCCTCACATACCTATCACAATCACCCTCCCTCACATACCTATCACAATCACCCTCTCCTCACATACCTATCACAATCACCCTCCCTCACATACCTATCACAATCACCCTCTCCTCACATACCTATCACAATCACCCTCCCCTCACCTATCAGAATCACCCTCCCTCACACACCTGTCACAATCACCCTCCCTCACATACATATCAGATACACACTACCCTCACATACCTATCACAATCACCCTCCCTCAGATACCTATCAGAATCACCCCCCTCCCCCCTCACATGAGATACACACTACCCTCACACACCTGTCACAATCACCCTCCCCTCACATACCTATCAGAATCACCTCCCCTCACCTATCACAATCACCCTCCCCTCACATGCCTATCATAATCACCCTCCCATCACATACCTATCATAATCACCCTCCCCTCACATGCCTATCATAATCACCCTCCCCTCACATACCTATCACAATCACCTCCCCTCACACACTTATCACAATCACCCCCATCCCCCTTCCTCACAGTTTCAGTAGCTCAAGGAGGCGTCACTCATCTCCCCTCACATACCTGTTAGAATCACCCTCCCCTTACATACCTACAAGAGTCACCCTCCCCTCACATATCAGATACACATTACCCTCACATACCTATCAGAATCACCTCCCCTCACATACCTATCAGAATCACCCTCCCTCACATACCTATCACAATCACCCTCCCCTCACATACCTATCACAATCACCTCCCCTCACATACCTATCACAATCACCCTCCCCTCACATACCTATCACAATCACCTCCCCTCACATACCTATCACAATCACCCTCCCCTCACATACCTATCACAATCACCCTCCAATCACATACCTATCACAATCACCCTCCCCTCACATACCTATCACAATCACCTCCCCTTACATACCTATCAGAATCACCCTCCCCTATCACAATCACCTCCCCTCACCTATCACAATCACCTCCCCTCACATACCTATCAGAATCACCCTCCCCTCACCTATCACAATCACCTCCCCTCACATACCTATCACAATCACCCTCCCCTCACATACCTATCACAATCACCCTCATCTCACATACCTATCACAATCACCTCCCCTCACCTATCATAATCACCCTCCCCTCACATACCTATCACAATCACCCTGCCCTCACCTATCACAATCACCTCCCCTCACATACCTATCATAATCACCCTCCCATCACATACCTATCACAATCACCCTCCCCTCACATACCTATCACAATCACCCTCCCCTCACCTATCATAATCACCCTCACTTCACATACCTATCAGAATCACCCTCCCCTTACATACCTATCACAATCACCCTCCCCTTACATACCTATCACAATCACCCTCCCCTTACATACCTATCAGAATCACCCTCCCCTCACATACCTATCTGAATCACGCTCCCCTCACATAACTATCAGAATCACCCTTACATACCTATCAGAATCACCCTCCCCTCACATACCTATCATAATCACCCTCCCCTCACATACCTATCAGAATCACCTCCCCTCACCTATCAGAATCACCCTCCCCTCACATACCTATCAGAATCACGCTCCCCTCACATAACTATCAGAATCCCCCTTACATACCTATCACAATCACCCTCCCCTCACATACCTATCACAATCACCTTTCCTCACATACCTATCATAATCATCCTCCCCTCACCTATCACAATCACCCTCCCATCACATACCTATCACAATCACCTCCCCTCACATACCTATCCAGGGTTCGTCAGTAACGGGAGCGCTGAGCGGAACGCTCTGAAAAAACAAATTGCGCTCTGGAAAATTCCTTGACTCAGAGCGCTTGCGCTCTTGATTTTGCAAAGACATAAGCATACACTACTGTATCTAAATTGTTATTCCATTGTCCATCACAAACAAGAGTCAAAAGCGCGATCGTTTTGCATTTACCGAAGTTTGAAAGCCGTCTGTTTACGTTTTGTTAGTTCAACCGGAAGTAGGCCTAGTGAATCAGGGAAGGCTATGCAAAAGAGCGCTCTTCAGACTTGAAGAGTAGAAAAGTGGAGCACACGATCGATTTCGCGGACGTGCAAAATCAAAATGAATTTATGTTTGAGACTTGTTGCTCTATGTTTTTTAGTGTGCGCTCTTAGTTTTCAGTTTGCGCTCATCAAAATTCTGAAACTAGAGCGCAGGCGCTCATGTGAAAAAATGTTAATGACGAACCCTGCTATCATACTCACCCTCCCCTCACATACCTATCACAATCACCCTCCCCTCACATACCTATCAGAATCACCCTCCCCTCACATACCTATCAGAATCATCCTCCACTCACATACCTATCACAATCACCTCTCCTCACATACCTATCAGAATCACCCTCCCCTCACATACCTATCAGAATCACCTCCCCTGACATACCTATCAGAATCACCCTCCCCTCACATACCTATCACAATCACCCTCCCCTCTTATACCTTTCAGAATCACCCTCCCCTCACACACCTATCAGAATCACCTCCCCTGACATACCTCTCAGAATCACCCTCCCCTCACATACCTATCACAATCACCTCCCCTCACATACCTATCAGAATCACCCTCCCCTAACATACCTATCACAATCACCCTCCCCTCACATACCTATCATAATCACCCTCCCCTCAGATACCTATCATAATCACCCTCCCCTCACATACCTATCAGAATCACCCTCCACTCACATACCTATCACAATCACCTCTCCTCACATACCTATCATAATCACCCTCCCCTCACATACCTATCACAACCACCCTCCCCTCACATACCTATCAGATACACACTACCCTCACATACCTATCACAAGCACCCTCCCCTCACATACCTTTCAGAATCACCCTCCCCTCACATACCTATCAGAATCAGCTCCCCTGACATACCTCTCAGAATCACCCTCCCCTCACATACCTATCAGAATCACCCTCCCCTCACATACCTATCAGAATCACCTCCCCTCACATACCCATCAGAATCACCCTCCCCTCACATACCCATCAGAATCACCCTCCCCTCACATAGGTCCCTCCCTTACATACGTAACCGGGTCACCCTCCCCTTACATACCTTTCAGAATCACCCTCCCCCCACATACCTATCAGTCACCCTCCCCTCACATACCTTTCATAGTCACCCTCCCCCAACATACCTAACAGAGTCAGCCTCCCCTTGCATACCTATCACGATCACCCTCCCCTCACATACCTTTCAGAATCACCCTCCCCCCCTGCCCCCACATACCTATCAGACTCACCCTCCCCTCACATACCTATCACTATCACTGTCACGCGTATACCCCACTACAGACGCCACAACACAACAAGCCCGCGCAGAAATGAAATTATGTAATGCATTTAATGATTGTGTGTGTATGTCTATAGATGTATGTAAATAAAAAAAAAAAAAATGATCAAGAGCATACAAACACAAAAAACAAACAACAACAACTACCCCCCCCCCCCCCCCCCACACACACACACAGAGAAAAAAAACAAACAAAAACAAAACAAAAAAAAAAAAACCCGGCAGCAGAACTACATCTTTAGTCTTGTTACATTGTACCACAAGGGCACTGGTGAGAGAGATGTCAAACCATCACTAGAAGCACAGGATGGTCTTTTTGTTTTTCACGAAATTTTTTAAATTTTTTTTTAATTAATATCATGAACACAGGAGTGTTGGTGACGCTGGCGGACTGAAGACAGGCCCCCAGTATGGAAAACGTCAGCGGAGCCCTCAGCGGATCCGTCGCCGGCTCCGAGAGGCGGGTGGTCTGGAACTACCATGTTACAAATAAAACATCGACAAAACTAGCGGCACCTAGCGAGGAGCGCATCGGAAGACGCATTGGCAGCCCAAAACTATTGATGAATAATTATTTCCTTAGATATCAAATTTTACAAATATTATGGAAAACATACGTTTATAGTTGTTTTTTTCTTAAGGAAAGTGAATGACATTATCAGTGGTTGCCGGCATCTTTTCCGCACGCCTCGACGCCATAGAAATAGTTTTTTGTTTTTTAAATTGTGCTCTTGATAATTTTTTTATTTATTTACATACATCTATAGACATATACACACAATCATTAAATGCATTACATAATTTCATTTCTGCGTGGGCTTGTGTTGTGGCGTCTGTAGTGGGGTGTATTGGGGCGGGTGCACGTCCGCTTTAGCACGCGTGACAAATGGTGGAGATGCAGGGTAATTTTTAGCTAGGTTGTGTTGGGATCTGTCTTAGCTGGGTTAGGATTTAGGTTAGGGGGACAGGTGGTAGGGTGTCTTGTGGTGTTATGTGATTAACTGTTTTCAAAATGGTTTCATGTTGCCCTACGGTGATATTGCTGCACTAGTAAGTGCTTCAGGTAGCTTATGTTGGTCTGTATGCGCAGGGATTCAAAGTGTACAAGTTTTGATGCATTGTAGGCAGCTGATAATCCGCTGAGGGCTCCGCTGACGTTTTCCATACTGGGGGCCTGTCTTCAGTCCGCCAGCGTCACCAACACTCCTGTGTTCATGTGTTTGATATTAATGTCACGCTACGGCTGACAGATTGATTGACAGACGGACGAACGATGACAAAACCTCAACAATGAATCTGTCAGCCCTCCGCACCAGTCGGAACAACCAGATCCACTTATAACATTTATTTAAAAAAAAAAAAAGAAAAAAAGAAGAAGGTATTTTCGAACACGAAATTCAATAACAAAACAATACTGACAACTACCCCTCTCACGCGATTACAACAAAAAAATATAGTCTGCTGTGCTCAGCCTCTGCCGCCGCAGTTCAGAATACACCAGCGGTCAGGAATGGATGGGATAAGGGACAGTTGGGGACAGCACTTAACACAGCGACCAAGTTCTTCCAGCCGACGCTGTTATCGTCGACGCGGTTGCGCCGCTGCCGCAGAACACAGAGTCCCGCACCATGCAGACCTCCCTCCAGCCCACAGCCACAACCAGCAGAGGAGTGGAACCGTCAAAACGGCACAATGGAAGAAAAAAAACCCTAAGAATGGCAAAGTGTCAGTCCTGACTCTGAAAGATGCTAGTCACACCCAACCTATCATCCCGTCCATCCAACCTGCCGTTATAATAATGTATTTAACTTTGACTCGATTTAATTTCTCCCAAAATAAACAATTTTCTTCATGAACACAACCACAATGATGATAGGAACACATATTCACGGCATCTCTTAATAACATAAAATAATATGAACAGCTACAGCAAATTCAAACAAACATGCATTCACAGCCTCTGTCATTCCCTCCACCACCATTCCTGCAAGTCCAAACGACCAGCTGACCAAGGAAACATCACACACCCTCACCTCAGACAGGTGATGTGAAAAACCTGGAACTGGTGTCCCAGCCGTTGCAACGCCTGCCGACAAATGACGACAACCTGCTGCTTCACCACAGCAGAAGACATGGGAAGAACAACACCCCCAAAACCACCGGTCGAAATGACTCTCACAGCAGTCGACAGTGGAGTGCCCGAAAGATACAGAAACAAATCACAACAACAAATCAAAACCAAAACACAACTCACTGACGCGAGTTGGTTCGCACGTGGGATTCGGGCCTAACGTGTTGCCAGCCTATCTGGCGGCTTACAGAAATAGGTCAGCTAAGGGGAGTCTCACATTCTGGATATGTCGACGCGTGACAATTAATTTTTTTTTTTTTTCGTGAAAAACAAAAAGACCATCCTGTGCTTCTAGTGATGGTTTGACATCTCTCTCACCAGTGCCCTTGTGGTACAATGTGACTAGACTGAAGCTGTGGTTCTGCTGCCGTTTTCTTTTTTTTTGGGTAGTTGTTTGTTTGTTTTTTTTGTTTTTTTTGTGTGTGTGTTTGCATGCTCTTGATAATTTTCTTTTATTTACATACATCTATAGACATACACACACAATCATTAAATGCATTACATAATTTCGTTTCTGTGTGGGCTTGTTGTGTGTTGTGGCGTCTGTAGTGGGGTATCTTGGGGCGGGTGCACGTCCGCTTTAGCACGCGTGACAATCACCCTCCCCTCACATACCTGTCAGAATCACCCTCCTCTCACATACCTGTCAGAATCACCCTCCTCTCACATACCTATCAGAATCACCCTCCCCTCACATACCTGTCAGGATCACCCTCCTCTCACATACCTGTCAGAATCACCCTCCTCTCATATACCTATCACAATCACCCTCCCCTACCTGTCACAATCACCACCACCGCTCACATACCTATCAGAATCATCCTCCTCTCGCATACCTGTCAGAATCACCCTCCCCTCACATACCTATCACAATCACCCCCTCTCACATACCTATCACAATCACCTCCCCTCACATACCTATCACAATCACCCTCCCCTCACATACCTATCAGAATCACATTCCCCTCACATACCTATCAGAATCACCCTCCCCTCACATACCTGTCAGAATCACCCTTCCCTCACACACCTGTCAGAATCATCCTCCCCTCACACACCTGTCAGAATCACCCTTCCCTCACACACCTGTCAGAATCACCCTTCCCTCACACACCTGTCAGAATCGCCCTTCCCTCACACACCTGTCAGAATCACCCTTCCCTCACACACCTGTCAGAATCACCCTTCCCTCACATACCTGTCAGAGTCACCCTTCCCTCACACACCTGTCACAATCGCCCTTCCCTCACACACCTGTCACAATCAACCTTCCCTCACACACCTGTCACAATCACCCTTCCCTCACACACCTGTCAGAATCATCGTCCCCTCACATACCTGTCAGAATCATCGTCCCCTCACATACCTGTCACAATCATCCTTCCCTCACACACCTGTCAGAATCACCCTTCCCTCACATACCTGTCACAGTCACCTTCCTCTCACACACCTGTCAGAATCACCCTTCCCTCACATACCTGTCAGAATCACCCTTCCCTCACTCACCTCCCAGAATCACCCTTCCCTCACATACCTTTCAAAACAACCCCCCCCCCACCCCCCTCATATACCTATGAGTCACTTTCCCCTCACTTACCCATCAGAATAATTTTTCTCGGCACTGAAAAGAAACAACAACAACAACAACAAAAAGAATGCAAATTATCGTTCACTACTCTCTTGACTGTTCTGTCATGTGATCTAAACAGAAGGTAAACTGTAACAATCTATTCACCAATAATCTATTCTGCAGAGGTCAAAGCAGTTGGGTATGTTGTCATCAGTGCTGTCCCCAACCCCGCCCCACCACCCACCCCTACCTGAAAAGAAAAAAAAAAGTGGACAAGGAGAAACAATAAGGGGAAGCAACTTTGACATAATAGAATTTGATATGATTTTTTTTTTTTTTTTTTTGAAAGAAAATTTTCTGATAGAAAGGCCAGCTGTCATCTGACTGAGACAAGACAGGCTACAGGTTAGGGTGTCAGCTGCCTTCCTGTTCTGTTTGCATGTCTACCTCCACGTGGCCACGGATTTCCTACACCCCCCCCCCCCCCCCCCCCCCATTTTTTTTTTTTTTTTGCTGCCCCATCATTGCACCGTTTCAGTGGAATTACTCCCACACCGCTCATTTAGATTCCCCCCATACACGGCCACACCCAGGTTCGTCCATCGCAGTTCCAGCATCGGCAGTCCACAGGGAACCATCGATGTTAGGTCGCCAGGAGGCCACACACCAGAGGAGACCCTGCACTGCTGCTGAGTCATTTCGGTGGTGTTCAGTGGTGCCTGTTCTGATTTTACGTACTTAGGACACCACCTACTAAGCCCCCTACTAACGACAATAATGGCTTAGTCGCGGAGCCAGACTGAGTGAGCGTCCCTCCCAGAGTGGAGACGTTAGAATACGTTGATATATATCATTTACTGCTATCATGTAAAAGTTGAATAAAAATCCTAAAATTCACATAATAGTTTTAACGAAGTAAAGGTAAAACAAATAAACACAACAGTAACAAAAGTGACAAGATAATCAACAAAAAATTAATGGTTGTGGTCATTCCATCGGCAGAAGGCAGGAAGGAAGGAAGAAAGAATATGTTATTTATACTGTAGTGTGCCACCAAACAGCAAAAAGGTGTGTGTGTGTGTGTGTGTGTGTGTGTGTGTGTGTATGTGTGTGTGTGTGTGAGTGTGTGTGTGTGTGTGTGAGTGTGTGTGTGTGTGTGTGTGTGTGTGTGTGTGTGTGTGTGTGAGAGTGTGTGTGTGTGTGTGTGTGTGTGTGTGTGTGTGTGAGTGTGAGTGTGAGTGTGTGTGTGTGTGTGTGTGTGTGTGTGTGTGTGTGTGAGTGTGTGTGTGAGTGTGTGTGTGTGTGTGTGTGTGTGTGTGTGTGTGTGAGTGTGTGTGTGTGTGTGTGTGTTCTGGAACTTGACAGAGTGCACATATGCACTGTACTGTACACTCGTCGGTTCTCATGTTAATACCATGAAACAGTTGTGGGATCCAATGTAAATTCTCATACAAAAGAATAAATAAACAAATACAATAGAATCAAATACAATTTAACAAAAGAGCAAAACAAAACAAAACAAATATACAAACAAAAAAAAACAACAAAAAAACCCAAAGCTAAAACCAACCAAACAACAACAACCGCAGGTTTTTGCTTTCTTCACTTCTCTTCTTCTTTTTTCTTTTCTTTTCTTTCTTTTTTTTTCCCCCCATGTGATTACGTTTTGGCTGCGCGACACACAACGGTGGGTTTCCTAAAGATTTTTTCTTTTTTCCCCCGGGAACATTTTTTCGTTGCCAAAGGTTCAACACATGCTTTAGCACAAAAGGATTTCGGTTGACCATGTCTTCCAAAGACTTAGCACACAGGAAAATACTAAAGTGCAGCTGGTGCAAGACAAGGAGAGGGTGTGCAGGAGTGGGGGGGTGGGCTCTGTATCTCGTTTTCTGGTGGATTTGAACCGTGATTCAACAGTATGGACCATTACGCCACCGGGACACATTATTTTTTTGAAAATGAAACAGTGATTGCATTTGGAAAACTTGACTTTTTAAGTAAAAGAATCTACCATTTATTTGTGAATTTGCCATATAATGTTGCAGAAATATCAGCATTCTTATCATTTTGGCTGACTTGAGAAATGCACAGAAAAAAAAAAACTAATATGTTGTAATACTGTGATATTAAGGCAAACGCCTACCCTTTGAAACTAGCTGGCACTAATCTCAGCGACACTAGCGCGCACACCCTTTCTAAAACTGTGGTTAGAATCACGCGAATAAATATAGAACACCATGAGCTTTGTGGAGTAGTTCTGGTACGAAATACACTGTGATATTATTTACAGAGGTACAATATTTCCAGAACGTTGTTCATTTTGAGAATGTTCAGGTGTTTTTTTGTGTTTTGTTTTGTTTTTTTGTTTTTTTTTCCCCAAGGTCCTAGCTCCTCATTCCAACAGTCAATGGTTCTGTGCTTTGATACGGTGAGGTCACGTGGAGAAAATTGGTTGGTTTGTCAGTAAGAAGACACACTTCAATTTCTCTTCATTTTGTTCTTTCTTGTCTTCGGAGCAACATGTCAGTGCAAGTACTAGCCTGTAACAGCGTCAACAGACCGCAGCTCTGGAACATTCCAGCGTTTCCTTTGGTAACCATTTGCAGTTCTGCTCAGTTCCCACGAACTCCACACAGTTTATTTTTTCATGATGTGTTTCTTTGAAGATTCAACAGTACTTCACAAGTGTCACCAGGTCAGATGAGTTTTTAAATCAGTTCTACACAATGCTTTTTTATTTATTATTATTTTTTTTTTACAATTATTTTACAATATATCATTTCGAAGCCCAGTTTTCTTAAAATGTAACGACTGTTTGTCTTTAATATCATGCAGTATATGATACACACATTATTTATTTCACCAGTGATGTTTGTTGATGTATATATATATATATATATATATATATCAGTGGGTCACTTTCCTTCCGTCACTCGATCAATGATTATGCACATGAAGGTGTGATTGGGGGTTGTTGATTTTTTGTTGTTGTTGTTTTTCAATGGCGTAGACACCACGCTTTTCTCTCCCCCCCCCCCCCCCAACAATAAAGCACAACAACGAGGCTGGCAGCTGATGAACCGTCAAGTCAGCCAACAAAACAGCCCAGCACACAGGTTTAGCAACAGGTTACAAGTGACACGACACGCCACCTGTCAGCATGGGAGTGTTTTCCTTGGCACTCCCCGTATCTCCTCCTCCTCCTCCTCCTCCTCAACCTCCTCCTCTGTGGCCCAGGAGCAAGGCGGAGTCTTTCCCTTGTCCACCCCCCCAAGGCCGTTCCCCACTGTGGACTTCCCCCTCGGCGGGGCAGACTTATCCCTCTCGCCATCCCTCGCCGTGGCAGTGGACCTGGTCGTGTTTCTGCCTGTGTCTTGTGTGGCTGACGACCGCTGCTGCTGCTGCTGCTGCTGATCGCTCTGGTCCTGACGGCTGTCACTTCGGACGGTCACGTGGGGACTGGAGGAGGGGGAGGAGGAGGAGAAGGGGGGCACCACCACCACCACCCCGTTGTTGTTGTTGTTGTTGGCGCTGTCCACCGTCACCACGCCGCCGCCATCACCGACCTTGACCTTGCAGTCTCCCCCGTCAGGCAGACCCAGGTAGTGACTACCACCACCACCTCCACCACCGCTGCTGCCGCCGTTTCCCTCCGTGTGCAGAAAGGTCGGAGACGTCATCCCGGGCACGTGCAGGTAGAGGTCAGGACCCCCGTTGGGCTCCCTTTCCGTCACTTCCGGTTCCGCCACTGCGGCGGCGCTTCTCAGACACGGCGAGGACTTGGGCTTGGGGAACTTGGTGGTGGTGGTGGTGGAGGTCCCCAACCTCCCTGTTCCCCCTCCTCCTCCCCCTGCCTCCCCGTTGGCGCCCATGCTCTTGATGCTGAGGCAGGACTGCACGTTGGGGAACCTGGATCCACGGCGGGAGGGCCCCGAGAAGCTGGGCCTCTCTCTGGGCAGGAAGAAGGAGGTGGTGGACATGGCGCGCGACGACCTCAGGGAGGCCAC
>NC_134877.1:2647019-2649519 GCF_041734735.1 Babylonia areolata
GCGGGTGTCCTTTACCCGCAGCCCACTTCCCGAGGCGTTGTCCCTCAACTCAGTCGAGATGTTTCAGATTCTCAAGGAGGCGTCACTGCGTTCGGACAAATCCATACACGCTACACCACTTCTGTTAGGCGGATGCCTGCTCAGCAGCATAAACCAGCGTGCTTAGTCAGGCCTTGAGCGATTGTACATAGGTTTGTGTATCTGTCAGAGCGGATTTTTCCAACAGAATTATGCAAGAGGACAACTCTACTGTTTTTCAGTGCGCCAAATGCGTGCTGTACACGGGACCTCGGTTTATCATCTCATCCGAATTTGCAGCCAATCTTGGGAGAAAGGGCGAGAGCGGGAATCGAACCCAGACTCTCATCGGATACTGTATTGGCAGACGAGCGTCTTAGCCTTTCTGCCAGAGAAAATCCACCACGCATACAAATCACACCAGAGGAACAGCCAAGACGTCATCCCCCCTCTCCTCCCTCCCTTCAGACAGCCAGGGCTCCCCTCAGAACGCCAGACGGACCTCCCACCCCACCCCTCAGAACGCCAGACGGACCTCCCACCCCTCAGAACGCCAGACGGACCTCCCACCCCTCAGAACGCCAGACGGACCTCCCACCCCACCCCCCAGAACGCCAGACGGCCCTCCCACCCCACCCCTCAGAACGCCAGACGGACCTCCCACCCCACCCCTCGGAACGCCAGACGGACCTCCCACCCCACCCCTCAGAACGCCACACGGACCTCCCATCCCACCCCTCGGAACGCCACACGGACCTCCCACCCCTCAGAACGCCAGACGGACCTCCCACCCCACCCCTCAGAACGCCAGACGGACCTCCCACCCTCAGAACGCCAGACGGACCTCCCCCCCATCCCCCCCAGAACGCCAGACGGACCTCCCACCCCTCAGAACGCCAGACGGACCTCCCACCCGGACAGCCATCCAGGACCTCACCCCCTGGAACAACGTAACACTTCACCGAACCCAGACCCCAGCCCTGAACAACCTGACCTCAGGGTGTTTGCCAACAGGTCTCAGAACTCCACTCTAAAAGACATACACATGAATGTTGTACTCACGCAGATCGTGATGACAATCGGCCCGTTCAGAATCCAGTAGTAGCCATCCTCGTGTGTGTTCCAGCATCTGAAGTAGTGGCAGCTTTTTGATTAATTATGAAGACTTGATATTGTTGATAATGATGGCATCTACATGGCGCTTACGCTTGTCCAGAGACTACTATTACAACAACAACTACTAGTACAACTACTACTACTACTACTACTACTTCATCATTTGTGGGTTGTGACTCTCACGTTCACTTGTATACGCAAGTGGAATTCTACGTGTTTGACCGGTTTACCCCCGCTGTGCAGGCAGTCATACTCCGTTTTCGGGGGTTGAGAGGTGCATGCCAGGTATGTTCTTGTTTCCATAACCCACACAAACGCTTGCATGGATTACGGGATCTTTAACTCTCTCCATACGAACGGCGAAAGAGACGACGTTAACAGCGTTTCATCCCAATTACCATCATCAAAATATTGCAAGCGGAAGGCTCTTATACTGAAGAGGTGAATGTTGACAAAGAATACCACAATTCTGACGACGGAAGCTAAAGGTTGGGTCATTCAGACACCCACTGGACATCCGAGGGGTCTGTGTAGAGGAGAAGAGAGGACTGGCCGTACTGAGTGAGTTAATGTACGTATTTGATCTTCAGCGTGCGTATACACACGAAGAGGGTTCAGGCACTAGCTGTTCTGAACATATGTTGATGTGGGAGATTGGAAAAATCTCCACCCTTTACCCAACAGACGCCGTGCCCGGGATTGGAACCCGGGACCCTCAGATTGAAAGTCCAACGCTTTAACCACTCGGCTGTTGCCCCCCGTCTTGTCCAGGGACAAAGCAAAGCTTTCATACCAATCATTCACACGCATGAATACTACTGCTTCACATGGATGACGGACGTAACGAAGAATAACCTACATGTGAATAGAAAGTTCAGTTTTCTATCATTTTCTTTCACTTAGCACATGATCAGTATATCCTTATTGATTGTTGTTGTTCATTCTGCTTACGTTTTGTTTCATGTATTATTTGTGTGTACGACACGTGTTTCCATATGAATGTATACGGGTCAGTGTCCTTACAGGAAATGTTCCGCTCTCTCTCTCTCTCTCTCTCTCTCTCTCATCCCTCACTCTCTCTCTCTCACTCTCTTTCACTCTCTCTCTCTCACACCCCTAACTGTCTTAACTCTCTCTCTTTCACCCCCCCCTCTCTCTCTCACAACACACTCTCTCTCTAATCCCTCACTCTCTCTCTCTCACACTCTTTCACTCTCTCTCTCTCTCACCTAACTCTCTCTCTTTCACCCCTAACTCTATCTCTTAACTCTCTCTCTCTCTCTCACACACACACACTCTCTCTCTCTCTCTCTCTCTCTCTCTCTCTCTCTCTCTCTCCCGCACTGTGCAGTAAAGATGAATATCA
>NC_134877.1:2667019-2679519 GCF_041734735.1 Babylonia areolata
AGATGTTGCGTCAATGGACAGATATTTCCGGATGGAACTAATGCGCCGCAGTTGACAGTAGCAGGATTGACATGTCTGATTGATAAATGTTTGCATGGACAGGGTGTTGTCAAGGACAACGCCGAGGTTCCTGACTGAACTGGACAGAGGGATGGATGTACTGCCAAGTTTGATTGTATTAGTTGTAATGGAAGAGAGTTTTTGTTTAGTTCCTATGATCATTGCTTCAGTTTTGTCCACGTTCAATTGTAACTTATTTAGAGTCATCCAATTTTGAATATCCAGGAAGCAGTTAGATGTTTCTTGCAAGAGCGACAACAGTTTTTCAGGTGTATCACTCTTCTGGAGTTGAGTGTCATCAGCATAACAATGATGACTGACATTATGGCGGTTGATAATTTCAGCGAGAGGAGCAGTGTACAATGTGAAGAGCACTGGGCCTAAAACAGATCCCTGTGGGACTCCATGTTCAATTTTAACGGGTTCAGACTGGAAATTATCAACAATGACAGACTGGAATCGATCAGTGAGATAAGATTTGAACCAGTTTAGAACAGTGCCGTTGATACCAAATGTAAAATGAAGACGGGAAAGGAGGATTGAATGGTCTATCGTGTCAAAGGCGGCTGACAAGTCGAGAAGAGTGAGAATATATATATATATATATATATATATATATATATATATATATATATACATAGAGGGAGAGAGTCAGAGAGACAGAGAGTCTTCTGACGAGCGTGGTTAAAGTGCATAAAACAAAAACTGAGACTGACAGTTTCAGTTCAGGTTCAGTGTCAGTCACAAGGCGGTGTCAAAACGTACAGTCCGACCCATGTACGCCACACCACATCTGCTTAGAAGAAGAAGAAGAAGAAGAAGAAGAAGAAGAAGAAGAAGAAAAGGTGCAGATGCAGATGCAGTTTCACGAAGTTGTCAGATCGAAGCGTGTTCCATGTAATCTGCACCACATCTGCAGATGCCTTACCCACGCACAAGCTCAACGCACTGGTCAGGTCTCCAGAGCCATTTCATGATGATATCTCACACAAACATGAGCTTGGCTCTCCATTGCCATTTTATGACGATATTTCACACAAACCTGGATTAGGCTCTCCATTGCCATTTTATGACGATATCTCACACAAACCTAGGCTGGGCTTTCCATAGCCATTTCATGACGATATTTCACACAAACCTGGGCTAGGCTCTCCTTAGCCATTTCATGACGATATTTCACACAAACCTGGGCTAGGCTCTCAATAGCCATTTCATGACGATATTTCACACAAACCTGCGCTAGGCTCTCCATAGCCGTTCCGAAACGATATTTCACACAATCCTGGGCTATGCTCTCCATACCCATTCCATGACGATATTTCACACAAACATGGGCTAGGCTCTCCATAGCCATTCCATGACGATATTTCACACAAACATGGGCTAGGTTCTCCATTGCCATTTAATGAAGATATTTCACACAAACCTAGGCTGGGCTCTCCATAGCCATTTCATGACGATATTTCACACAAACCTGGGCTAGGCTCTCCATAGCCATTTCATGATGATATTTCACACAAACCTGGGCTAGGCTCTCCTTAGCCATTTCGTGACGATATTTCACACAAACCTGGGCTAGGCTCTCCTTAGCCATTTCGTGACGATATTTCACACAAACCTGGGCTAGGCTCTCCTTAGCCATTTCATGACGATATTTCACACAAACCTGGGCTAGGCTCTCAATAGCCATTTCATGACGATATTTCACACAAACCTGCGCTAGGCTCTCCATAGCCGTTCCGAAACGATATTTCACACAATCCTGGGCTATGCTCTCCATACCCATTCCATGACGATATTTCACACAAACCTGGGCTAGGCTCTCCATAGCCATTCCATGACGATATTTCACACAAACATGGGCTAGGTTCTCCATTGCCATTTAATGAAGATATTTCACACAAACCTAGGCTGGGCTCTCCATAGCCATTTCATGACGATATTTCACACAAACCTGGGCTAGGCTCTCCATAGCCATTTCATGATGATATTTCACACAAACCTGGGCTAGGCTCTCCTTAGCCATTTCGTGACGATATTTCACACAAACCTGGGCTAGGCTCTCCTTAGCCATTTCGTGACGATATTTCACACAAACCTGGGCTAGGCTCTCCATAGCCATTTCGTGACGATATTTCACACAAACCTGGGCTAGGCTCTCCTTAGCCATTTCGTGACGATATTTCACACAAACCTGGGCTAGGCTCTCCTTAGCCATTTCGTGACGATATTTCACACAAACCTGGGCTAGGCTCTCCTTAGCCATTTCGTGACGATATTTCACACAAACCTGGGCTAGGCTCTCCTTAGCCATTTCGTGACGATATTTCACACAAACCTGGGCTAGGCTCTCCTTAGCCATTTCGTGACGATATTTCACACAAACCTGGGCTAGGCTCTCCTTAGCCATTTCGTGACGATATTTCACACAAACCTAGCCTATGCTCTCTGAGGATTGACCACTGCGTCGGTCACATATGTGCTTTTTTGTTGTTGTTGTTGTTGTTGTTGTTGCTTTTTTACCCCCCAGAAGATGTGGTGTACCATACATAGATCAGTCTGCACGCCTTGACACCTCCTTGAAACTGGAACGGAGAGAATGCAGAAAGAAGTACAGGGTTCACCAAAAGATGAGGACCACTTGGGATCTTGCACAGTTCTCTTCATGTGGCCATGGTGACAACGTCATGATGCATCTGATTCTCCGGTAACAGTGTTGTGTCCTTTTGAGGACTGAGGAGAAAGGTGGCAGAGTGGTTAAGACGCTCATATGCCAACACAGAGAGTCCGTGAAGGTCTGGGTTCGAATCCCTGATCTCGTCCTTTCTCCCACATTTGACAGGAAAATCAAAATGAGCGTCTAGTCATTCGGATGAGACGATAAACCGAGGTCCCGTGTGCAGCACGCACTGGAAAAGAACCTATGGCAATCGAGTGTTGTCCTCGACGGGCGCAATAGCCGAGTGGTTAAAGCGTTGGACTGTCAATCTGAGGGTCCCGGGTTCGAATCACGGTGACGGCGCCTGGTGGGTAAAGGGTGGAGATTTTTACGATCTCCCAGGTCAACATATGTGCAGACCTGCTAGTGCCTGAACCCCCTTCGTGTGTATATGCAAGCAGAAGATCAAATACGCACGTTAAAGATCCTGTAATCCATGTCAGCGTTCGGTGGGTTATGGAAACAAGAACATACCCAGCATGCACACCCCCGAAAACGGAGTATGGCTGCCTACATGGCGGGGTAAAAACGGTCATACACGTAAAAGCCCACTCGTGTGCATACGAGTGAACGCAGAAGAAGAAGAAGAAGAAGAAGGAGTGTTGTCCTCTGGCAAAATTCTGTTATCAGAAAACCACTCTGATAGGTACACAAATATAAGGCCTGACTAAGCGCGTTGGGTTATGCTGCTGGTCAGGCATCTGCCTAGTCGATGCCGTGTAGCGTATATGGATTAGTCCGAAGGCGGTGACGCCTTCGTGTGAGCTCGAAACTGAAACTGAAACTCTGTGCAGCCAATGTAATGAGCTTTCTTGCATTTCTTTTTATTAAAAAAAATTTTTTTTTGCAATGAAAACCCACATCTTTAGTGGTTTATAACCGGTAGCTGTAGGTTTTCACTGTGAAGTACAGAAGTGCACGTGCAATGGAGCATCTGTGGTTATGCGTGATGCTCAATTACAACGGCTGCACACACCGCTGTTTAACCGAACAATTCAGCATCAATCCACTATGCCTTCAAGACAGAAACTGTGCAAGCTCCTATGTGGTCACTTACCCTTATATGTGAACCCTGCATCTCAGATGAAAAAACAAAAATCAGTACAGTGTCTTACTTTTCAAGGAAACTCAGTTCTGCTGTCTGGTACGCCTTGTAACCACTCAAAACGACGGCAGTTCCCTAAAGGTGAAGACGAAAGTGATCGCTGTCGTTTTCTCCGGAGTCGAAAGAGATTCTTGTAAACTCTTGTAAACTGTCTGTAGGTGTGTTAAATGTCAACATAAGTTTGGCTTATCTTTTCAGAATATCACAAGAGAGAGAGAGAGAGAGAGAGAGAGAGAGAGAGAGAGAGAGAGAGAGAGAGAGAGAGAGAGGTTTTATGTGTTTTCTAATTCTTACCAAACACTAGAGAAGAAACGAACTCATTTTCTGAACTGTCTGTTTCAGTCATCCTCCCACAAACCATCAACTCCTGCTCTTGTTCTCTGTGTTATTCTTGTGTGTGTGTGTGTGTGTGTGTGTGTGTGTGTGTGTGTGTGTGTGTGTGTGTGTGTGTGTGTGTGTAATGTACTATGTGCTCTTCTTTAGTGTGTGTGTGTGTGTGTGTGTGTGTGTGTGTGTGTGTGTGTGTGTGTGTGCTCGCGCGTGTACGTGTGTGTGTGTGTGTGTGTGTGTGTGTGTGTGTGTGTGTGTGTGTGTGTGTGTCTGTGTCTGTGTTTGTGTGTGTGTGCTCGCGCGTGTACGTGTGTGTGTGTGCTCGCGCGTGTGCGTGTGTGTGTGTGTGTGTGTGTGTGTGTGTGTGTGTGTGTGTGTGTGTGTGTGTGTGTGTGTGTGTGTGTGTGTGTGTGTGTGTGTGTGTGTGTGTGTGTGTATGCGTGTGTGCGCGCGCGCGCGTGCGCGCGCGCGCGCGTGTGTGTGTGTGTGTGTGTGTGTGTGTGTGTGTGTGTGTGTGTGTGTGTGTGTGCGTGCGTTTGTGCGTCTGTGTGTTTGTTTGTGTGCTGTGTGTGTGTGTATGTGTGTGCGCGCGCGCGACTAAAGCCTGACTGACAGGCACAAGAAACGAATGATGAGCGCTGAAATACAGCCGTCGGTCAGCTCTACCCAGGTGGGCAGCCTGTCGGGCAAAGAACACTGAGTTTGTACGGCGCTTGGAGTTCCGTCGTTGAAAGAAGATAGATGCTATGAAAGATTCTATATCAATCAATAAAGATAACTATATAATCAATAGTTCAGTCGTTGAAAGAAGTAGGTGCTATTAAAGATTGTGTATCAATCAATAAAGATAATTATATGATCAATAGTTCGGTCGTTGACAGAAGATAGGTGCTATAACAGATTCTATATCAATCAATAAAGATATATAATCAATAGTTCAGTCGTTGGAAGAAGATAGGTGCTATAACAGATTCTATATCAATCAATAAAGATATATAATCAATAGTTCGGTCGTTGGAAGCAGATAGGTGCTATAACAGATTCTATATCAATCAATAAAGATATATAATCAATAGTTCAGTCGTTGGAAGAAGATAGGTGCTATAACAGATTCTATATCAATCAATAAAGATATATAATCGATAGTTCGGTCGTTGGAAGCAGATAGGTGCTATAACAGATTCTATATCAATCAATAAAGATATATAATCAATAGTTCAGTCGTTGGAAGAAGATAGGTGCTATAACAGATTCTATATCAATCAATAAAGATATATAATCAATAGTTCAGTCGTTGGAAGAAGATAGGTGCTATAACAGATTCTATATCTATCAACGAAGATATATAATCGATAGTTCGGTCGTTGGCAGAAACTGACACAGGAGGAATGATCAGTGATTACACACAGACACCTGACTATCACAGCAGTGAAGCTGACACAGGAGGAATGATCAGTGATTACACACTGACACTTGTCACAGCAGTGAAGCTGACACAGGAGGAATGATCAATGATTACACACAGACACCTGACTGTCACAGCAGTGAAGCTGACACAGGAGGAATGATCAGTGATTACACACAGACACCTGACTATCACAGCAGTGAAGCTGACACAGGAGGAATGATCAGTGATTACACACTGACACTTGTCACAGCAGTGAAGCTGACACAGGAGGAATGATCAGTGATTACACACTGACACTTGTCACAGCAGTGAAGCTGACACAGGAGGAATGATCAATGATTACACACAGACACCTGTCACAGCAGTGAAGCTGACACAGGAGGAATGATCAGTGATCACACACAGACACCTGTCACAGCAGTGAAGCTGACACAGGAGGAATGATCAATGATTACACACAGACACCTGACTGTCACAGCAGTGAAGCTGACACAGGAGGAATGATCAGTGATTACACACAGACACCTGACTGTCACAGCAGTGAAGCCGACACAGGAGGAATGATCAGTGATTACACACAGACACCTGACTGTCACAGCAGTGAAGCTGACACAGGAGGAATGATCAGTGATTACACACAGACACCTGACTGTCACAGCAGTGAAGCTGACACAGGAGGAATGATCAGTGATTACACACAGACACCTGACTGTCACAGCAGTGAAGCCGACACAGGAGGAATGATCAGTGATTACACACAGACACCTGACTGTCACAGCAGTGAAGCTGACACATGAGGAATGATCAGTGATTACACACAGACACCTGTCACTGCAGTGAAGCTGACACAGGAGGAATGATCAGTGATTACACACAGACACCTGTCACAGCAGTGAAGCTGACACAGGAGGAATGATCAATGATTACACACAGACACCTGTCACAGCAGTGAAGCTGACACAGGAGGAATGATCAGTGATGACACACAGACACCTGTCACAGCAGTGAAGCTGACACAGGAGGAATGATCAGTGATTACACACAGACACCTGACTGTCACAGCAGTGAAGCTGACACAGGAGGAATGATCAGTGATTACACACAGACACCTGTCACAGCAGTGAAGCTGACACAGGAGGAATGATCAGTGATTACACACAGACACCTGTCACAGCAGTGAAGCTGACACAGGAGGAATGATCAGTGATTACACACAGACACCTGACTGTCACAACAGTGAAGCCGACACAGGAGGAATGATCAGTGATTACACACAGACACCTGACTGTCACAGCAGTGAAGCTGATACAGGAGGAATGATCAGTGATTACACACAGACACCTGTCACAGCAGTGAAGCTGACACAGGAGGAATGATCAATGATTACACACAGACACCTGACTGTCACAGCAGTGAAGCTGACACAGGAGGAATGATCAGTGATTACACACAGACACCTGACTGTCACTGCAGTGAAGCTGACACAGGAGGGATGATCAGTGATTACACACAGACACCTGTCACAGCAGTGAAGCTGACACAGGAGGGATGATCAATGATTACACACAGACACCTGACTGTCACTGCAGTGAAGCTGACACAGGAGGAATGATCAGTGATTACACACAGACACCTGACTGTCACTGCAGTGAAGCTGACACAGGAGGAATGATCAGTGATTACACACAGACACCTGTCACAGCAGTGAAGCTGACACAGGAGGAATGATCAGTGATTACACACAGACACCTGACTATCACAGCAGTGAAGCTGACACAGGAGGAATGATCAGTGATTACACACAGACACCTGACTGTCACAGCAGTGAAGCTGACACAGGAGGAATGATCAGTGATTACACACAGATACCTGTCACAGCAGTGAAGCTGACACAGGAGGAATGATCAGTGATGCCACACAGACACCTGTCACAGCAGTGAAGCTGACACAGGAGGAATGATCAGTGATTACACACAGACACCTGTCACAGCAGTGAAGCTGACACAGGAGGAATGATCAGTGATTACACACAGACACCTGTCACAGCAGTGAAGCTGACACAGGAGGAATGATCAATGATTACACACAGACACCTGACTGTCACAGCAGTGAAGCTGACACAGGAGGAATGATCAGTGATTACACACAGACACCTGACTGTCACAGCAGTGAAGCTGACACAGGAGGAATGATCAGTGATTACACACAGACACCTGTCACAGCAGTGAAGCCGACACAGGAGGAATGATCAGTGATTACACACAGACACCTGTCACAGCAGTGAAGCTGACCTTGATGATGACGGGCACGTGGCGGGACGAGGGCCCATGACGCTGGCAGGCCGAGTAGTTGGTCCAGCCCTTGACGGGGATGTTGCTGCGGTTGGCGTCGGGCGGCGGGGGCCCCCAGGTTCCATCCTCCTGACAGATCCTGGTGGCGTACTCTGTTGTGTGGTGGAGTGAGTGTTAAGTACTGCGCCTGGTGGGTTTGTAGCATGAAGTGTGACTCTAATGCTTGTTGGGTGTGTATGAGTTAGTGTGAGCATGATATATGTTGCGTGTGCATGAGTAAGTGTGAGTATGATATATGTTGCATGTGCATGAGTAAGGGTGAGTATGATATATGTTGCGTGTGCATGAGTAAGTGTGAGTATGATATATGTTGCGTTTGCATGAGTAAGGGTGAGTATGATATATGTTGCGTGTGCATGAGTGAGTGTGAGTATGATATATGTTGCGTTTGCATGAGTAAGTGTGAGTATGATATATGTTGCATGTGCATGGTTAAGTGTGAGTATGATATATGTTGCGTGTGCATGAGTAAGTGTGAGTATGATATATGTTGCGTTTGCATGAGTAAGTGTGAGTATGATATATGTTGCATGTGCATGGTTAAGTGTGAGTATGATATATGTTGCGTGTGCATGAGTAAGTGTGAGTATGATATATGTTGCATGTGCATGAGTAAGGGTGAGTATGATATATGTTGCATGTGTACTATGAAGTGTAACCATAATGCGTGTTGGGTGTGTATGAGTAAGTGTGAGTATGATATATGTTGCGTTTGCATGAGTAAGTGTGAGTATGATATATGTTGCGTGTGCATGAGTAAGTGTGAGTATGATATATGTTGCGTTTGCATGAGTAAGTGTGAGTATGATATATGTTGCATGTGTATCATGTAGTGTGACCATAATGCGTGTTGTGTGTGTATGAGTAATGTGAGTATGATATATGTTGCGTGTGCATGAGTAAGTGTGAGTATAACATATGTTGCATGTGTATCATGTAGTGTGACCATAATGCGTGTTGGGTGTGTATGAGTAAGTGTGAGTATGATATATGTTGCGTTTGCATGAGTAAGTGTGAGTATAACATATGTTGCATGTGTATCATGTAGTGTGACCATAATGCATGTTGGGTGTGTATGAGTTAGTTTGAGTATGATATGATGGGTGTGTATCATGAAATGCGACCATAATGCGTGTTGGGTGTGTATGAGTATGGGTATAATACATGCTGGGTGTGTATGAGTAAGTGTGAATGCAATTCTTGTTAGGTGTGTGTGAGTTATGACTATAATGCATGTTGGATCTGTATGAGTATGTCCATGATACATGTTGGGTGTCTTGGGGTATGAATATAATTCATGGTGAGTGTGTATGAGTCATGAAATAATACACGTTGGGTGAGTTTGAGTATGAATGTAAAAATGTGTTGTGTGTGTATGTGAGTGTGAATATAATACATGTTGGGTGTGTATAACTATGATTATAATACAAGACGGGTGTGTGAGTAGTTCGTATTGAATATAATACATGCTGGATATCTATCACAAGATGGGTGTGTGAGTAGTTCGTATTGAATATAATACATGCTGGATATCTATCAGTATGTGTCAATATAAAATGCATTGGATATGTATAAGTATGACTGAAATACATATTTTATGAAAACAGCAACACCACGGCAACAACAACAACAATATACACCATGGTGACAACAACAACAGCAACGATATACACGCCTTAGCGACAACAACAACAACGATATACACGCCCTAGCGACAACAACAACAACAATATACACGCCCTGGCGACAACAACATCAATATACACGCCCTAGCGACAACAACAACAGCAACAATATACACGCCCTAGCGACAACAACAGCAACAATATACACGCCCTAGCGACAACAACAACAATATACACGCCCTAGCGACAGCAACAACAGCAACGATATACACGCCCTAGCGACAACAACAACAGCAACAATATACACGCCCTAGCGACAACAACAACAGCAACAATATACACGCCCTAGCAACAACAACAATATACACGCCCTAGCGACAACAACAACAGCAACAATATACACGCCCTAGCGACAACAACAACAACAATATACACGCCCTAGCGACAACAACAACAGCAACAACATACACGCCCTAGCAACAACAACAATATACACGCCCTAGCGACAACAACAACAGCAACAATATACACGCCCTAGCGACAACAACAACAACAATATACACGCCCTAGCGACAACAACAACAACAATATACACGCCCTAGCGACAACAACAACAACAATATACACGCCCTAGCGACAACAACAACAACAATATACACGCCCTAGCGACAACAACAACAGCAACAATATACACGCCCTAGCGACAACAACAACAGCAACGATATACACGCCCTAGCGACAACAACAACAGCAACGATATACACGCCTTAGCGACAACAACAACAGCAACGATATACACGCCTTAGCGACAGCAACAACAACAACAATATACACACCCTAGCGACAACAACAACAATATACACGCCCTAGCGACAACAACAACAACAACAATATACACACCCTAGCGACAACAACAACAATATACACGCCCTAGCGACAACAACAACAACAACAACAACAATATACACGCCCTATCGACAACAGCAACAACAACAATATACACGCCCTAGCGACACCAACAACAACATACACACCCCAGCGACAACAAGAACAATGTACACGTTCTATCGACAACAACAATATACACGCCCTAGCGACAACAACAACAATACTATACACTCCGGAGACAACATGATAAACGGCCAGTGACTCACCCGCCGTGTTGAAGTTGAAGATGATGGCGGGACAAGGTTTTCTGGCCACCGTTCCGGCCGGTGAGTAGGGCCAGCACATGATGCTGTCAAACACTGCGTCACAGTATACCCCTGAACAACAACAACAACAACAACAACAACAACAACACACACACACACACACACACACACACACACACACACACACACACACTCATGATAAAGATGCTGCTGCTGCTGATGATGATAATAATAGTGATAATAATGATAACAGAAATGATGATGGTGAAAAAAAAATAAAGAGAAGAAAATACTCATATAACATTCTACCCACAAAACTACTACAGTTACTTAAAAAAAAAAAAAAAAAATAACACCTCATATTATACACTACGCATTTCGTCTATGTTATATTATACACGCCAAAATATAGCAAGCAACCCCCCCCCCACACCCCCCCCACACACACATATCTCTCTCTCTCTCTCTATATATATATATATATATATATATATATATATATATATATATATATATACAATCAGCAAAAAGAATAAATATATGAATAAGAAAAAAAAAAGAAGTCAAAAGTAGAAACAAGGAAACAATGAAATATTTCAGAAACTGTCATGTTTTCTTTCTGTCACTTCTTGCTTTCTCTCTTTTATTTTGTTGTTGTTGCCAGATTGGTTACTCTGCATCGCCCTAACCCTCCCCACCACCGCCCAACCCCCACCACCCCCACACACCCCACCCCAAGGAAGAGAACGACCTACACGCAAGGAAATATACACTACTACTACTACTACTGACAACAACAACAATGATAATAATAATAATAATAATAATAATAATAATAATAACCCCCCAAAAAAAAAACAAAACAAAAAAAAACACCCAACAACACTGGGAGACTCCATGGCAGAAAAAATCGGTTTGACCAAGCTGACTCTCCGACCCAGTGTTGACCAGTGATCAGAGTTCGGGGTCCCTGATTCAGCATGGTGTTATGTCCCTTGTGAAAGGCGCTTCACTCCCTTCGTTCCTCACCCCACCCAGGTGTTGTGTCCCTTGTGAAAGGCGCTTCACTCCCTTTGATCCTCACCCCACCCAGGTGTTGTGTCCCTTGTGAAAGGCGCTTCTCTCCCTTCGTTCCTCACCCCACCCAGGTGTTGTGTCCCTTGTGAAAGGCGCTTCTCTCCCTTCGTTCCTCACCCCACCCAGGTGTTGTGTCCCTTGTGAAAGGCGCTTCTCTCCCTTTGTTCCTCACCCCACCCAGGTGTTGTGTCCCTTGTGAAAGGCGCTTCACTCCCTTCGTTCCTCACCCCACCCAGGTGTTGTGTCCCTTGTGAAAGGCGCTTCACTCCCTTTGATCCTCACCCTACCCAGGTGTTGTGTCCCTTGTGAAAGGCGCTTCTCTCCCTTTGTTCCTCACCCCACCCAGGTGTTGTGTCCCTTGTGAAAGGCGCTTCACTCCCTTCGTTCCTCACCCTACCCAGGTGTTGTGTCCCTTGTGAAAGGCGCTTCACTCCCTTCGTTCCTCACCCTACCCAGGTGTTGTGTCCCTTGTGAAAGGCGCTTCACTCCCTTTGTTCCTCACCCCACCCAGGTGTTGTGTCCCTTGTGAAAGGCGCTTCTCTCCCTTCGTTCCTCACCCTACCCAGGTGTTGTGTCCCTTGTGAAAGGCGCTTCTCTCCCTGGGGGTTACATTAGTTTCAGCTTCAGTTTCTAAAGGAGGCGTCACTGTGTTCAGACAAATCCATACACGC
>NC_134877.1:2684519-2694519 GCF_041734735.1 Babylonia areolata
GTGTACGTGTGTGCATATGATTTAAGAAAACAAATGTTTGCTTCTTCATTGGAGTGTGTGTGTGGTGTGTGTGTGTGTGTGTGTGTGTGTGTGTGTGTGTGTGTGTGTGCGTGTGTGTGTGTGTGTGTGTGTGTGTGTGTGTGCGTGTGTGCGTGTGTGTGTGTGTGTGTGTTGTTAGAGAAAGAGATGGAGATAGAGATAAGAGGGAGAGGGAGAGAGAGGACGGAGAGAGAGAGAGGGAGAGAGAGAGATGACATGACATGACATGACATGACATGACAGGACTTTTTATTGAATAAACAAAATATTCATTTCAAGGGGTTAGAACACATCTATCAATCAGTTCAATTTCGCACGCAATGGAAGGCTTCTTACTTGGGATCATTACCGTACATATAAATAACAATAATGGACAAGGATTGACTTTAAATGTCAATAAACCATCTACGCTTTTCCTTTTTATCTTTCACCAAAAGACTTCCCGACTTCAAAGTTTTGATTTATCAATTCTCCATCATCACCAATCAAATCTTCTGCTCTGAACTCTGTGACCTTTTCTGAAATACTTGGTGCAAGAAGAAAAAACAAAGTGACAACATTCGGATGAGACGATAAACCGAGGTCCCGTGTGCAGCATTCACTTAGCGCACGTAAAAGAACCCACGGCAACAAAAGGGTTGTTCCTGGCAAAATTCTGTAGAAAAATCCACTTCGATAGAAAAAAAAACAAATAAAACTGCACGCAGGAAAAAATACCAAAAAAAAATGGGTGGCGCTGTAGTGTAGCGACACGCTCTCCCTGGGGAGAGCAGCCCGAATTTCACACAGAGAAATCTGTTGTGATAAAAAAAGAAAATACAAATACAACTATACAAGACGTGTGCGTCTTGCTCAGATAACACCAAGAAAACATTCCTTGTGACGGACACTTCCTCTTTTCCCTTTTCCTGTTCTTTTCTTTGTCTGTCTCTGTGTCTCTCTCTGTGTCTGTTGCTGGCTGTCTGTCTGCCTGTCGATCTGTGTGTGTGTGTGTGTGTGTGTGTGTGTGTGTGTGTGTGTGTGTGTGTGTCTTGAATACGCATGTGCGTAGCTTGAATGAAACTGGACCGGCTGAGTAGAGTTTGGTTAAACCAACACAGTCTTGAAGAACATCCCACTTGGTTCAAAGAGATGGTTGAATGTTGTTTAAAAGATCAGTTTTTGCAAGATTGGTATAGACATATAGATAATGATACTATGTATATCAACTATAGGATACTTAAGCCAAATTTTGGTCAAGATGCTTACTTTACTGTGCTACCAAATAACTGTGTTATCCAGTTAGTTAAGTTTAGGACAACCAATAATACTTTGCCTGTTAATAGTCAGCGCTTCAACAATTTACCAAAAAACGAAAGAAGCTGTAATAAATGTGCCACTACCGACATTGCTGATGAGTTCCACTACTTGTTTGTGTGACCTTTCTTTGAAAATGACAGACAAAAAAGTATCTACCTAGATATTATAGAAACCGCCCAAACTCCCGTAAATTCCACTTATTGTTTTCCGAAAAAACAAAAGAATATTGTTAAAACTAAAAGCATTTGTCTCTTCTATTTGTAGTTCCTTTTCGGTAAAAGCTACGTCTGTGGTTAATGTATGAGGATGAATTATTTATTAATGTATATTGGCGGTACCTATTGGTCTTTTGTTTTTTTCCTCTTTGTTCTTTTGACATTACTCTTATTGTTTGTATGGTATATATAAAACATGTATGTATGTAACGTTTCGGGGCACAAGAAAAACTTTTTGCCTTTGCCTTGCCTTGCCTTACCTTGCCTTTTGTGTCTGAGTATTCTACTACAACTACTACTACAACTACTACTACTTCTACTGCTACTACTACTGCTACTACTGTACTACTATAAACAGTATTACCATATAAAGCTTTGAAAACTCTCAAAGCACTTGACAATGACACGTCAGTCAGCCACAAAATTAGTTTAGCGGCTGAATTTTGTTGAGGAGGTTTGAGATGCTTTCGTGGATAGCCTGCAAGAAGGGAAACAACAACCTTATCAAATACATGCCAAAACAAATGCTTTGGTTGCTGCTATTTTGAGGTATTATGTGTTGAACTGATGCCACTTAGTGTTCACGTTTGCAGCCCAGCATGGTTTGCTTGTGACATGTTGACGTCTTGAGGGATTTGAACAGAAGTAAACCTTGGGAAACTGAAAAGATGGTTATGGTTTTCAGGAGAGTCGGAACGGTTAGGCTGTGTGTCATCTACATGCATGTTTATGAATGTGTATTGTGTGTGCGTGTGTTTGTGTAAGTGTGTGCCTGCCTATGTGTGCGTATGTGTCTGGGTAACTGTTAGATACACATGTGTGTTAAAATGTATGTATGCAGTGTGTGTGTGTGTGTGTGTGTGTGTGTGTGTGTGTGTGTGTGTGTGTGTGTATAGTTACATTTTGGTGTGTGTATGTAACATAGATGTAATGTTTTATGTTAACAAAAGCGTTTTTGCAAAGCACCTAGAGCAGATTTCTGGATAGTGTGCTATATAAATATCTATTATTATTATCTGCAAACATATCGTAAGTATGAGCCACTAAGAACTCTTAGAGAAGCTGATTTATTATTATTATTATTATTATTATTATTTACCATAACAACGCCTTATAGACACAGAGTCATTTGCACAACAAGCTGTCTAACTTCGCGGAGCCAGCCAACATGACAACCTGCCTTAAGGCGCTCATCATTCGTTTCCTGTGTCATCCAGATTTTCAAACAGGCACACACCTACGCATGTACAGGCCTACTTTGAAAAGTACCGGGCCCAGCGTGTGCCCCTGAGGAACGCCAAAACCCAAAAAAGCGTTTCAGAAAAAAAAAGAAAAAGTTCCCACCACTTCCTCTTCTACTCTCCACACGATACCACTCAAAATGCAACCCCCCACAAATCCCCCCCCCCCTTCTAAAACCCCCCCCAAAAAAAACCAAAAAAAACAAAAGCAAAAAAAAAACAACAACAAAAAAACAACAAACAAACAAACCAAAACTTAATACTTTAACAAAGCGTCTTCAATTGACAGTTTGCTTGGGGGGACATTCCACAAAATCCCTCCTCCTTCTCCTCCTCCTCCTCCTCCCCCTCCTCCCCCTCCTCCTCTTCCTCCTCCTCCTCCTCCTCCCCCTCCTCCCTCTTCGGAAAAGTTGTTACTTTTTACCACAAACTATTTGCTTTTTTTTTTTTTTTTTTTTTTTTTTTGGTCACAGACAGGGGCGAGACCAGTCAAGAGCAGTAATGTAAAGTACCGTGTGTGTGTGTGTGCGTGCGTGCGTATGCTCCACTACCTCGAGTTACTCAGGCAAACAGTGTCGACCTGAAAAGCATCTATTTGGGATGAATCTGTGTCCTCTGTAGGGACCCCGTGTGTGTGTGTGTGTGTGTGTGTGTGTGTGTGTGTGTGTGTGTGTGTGTGTGTGTGTGTGTGTGTGTGTGTGTGTGTGTGTGTGTGTGTGTGTGTACGTGCTCCGGTACCTCGGGTTAATCAGGTGAACATAATGTCTTAGTTAAGCACACGAACGAGTTCCTCTATGATCTTCTCTCTGTGTGTCTGTCTTTCTCTCTGTCTGTCTGTCTCTCCTTCTCTCTGTGTGTGTGTGTGTGTGTGTGTGTGTGTGTGTGTGTGTGTGTGTGTGTGTGTGTGTATGTGTGTCTGTTTCTGTCTCCGTCTCTCTGTCTCTGTCTGTCTCTGCTTTGCCTTTCTGTTTGCCAATTTTTCAATGACATGAGGCAGAAATCTCTTTGATATTCATCCCCACACTAACTGTTCAAAGCGAAAAATTCTATCTTTACTCGCCCAAGTTGGAACACTTACTTTTTTTCATGCTATAAGAACGAAACAACAGGCATTATTTCATTATTACATATTATTTCAAAAATTATCAATATGTTATTTTCACTAAATCAGGAATACCAGTGATATCAACAGTTCGGAACGTAGGATATGCTGATTATTGACTTTATTCTCCAACGAGGTAGAAAACGACCAATAATTTCCAAAACCGTAAGTGTCCGCGCGCGCTCGTTAGCGAAAGAATGTGTATTCGCGCTCAGCGCACGTGTGTACGTCTCAGTGTCTACACACACTCAAGCTCTCTCTCTCTCTCTCTCTCTCTCTCTCTCTCTCACACACACACACACACACACACACACACACACACACACACACACACAGTAAACAAACAGCAACAAAAAACAACGAAACATAACGATAAGTGATGGCCTAGAGGTAACGCGTCCGCCTAGGAAGCAGAGAGAATCTGAGCGCGTTGGTTCGAATCACGGTTCAGCCGCCGCCATTTTCTCCCCCCTCCACTAGACCTTGAGTGGTGGTCTGAACGCTAGTCATTCGGATGAGACGATAAACCGAGGTCCCGTGTGCAGTATGCAGTTAGCGCACGTAAAAGAACCCACGGCAACAAAAGGGGTTGTTCCTGGCAAAATTCTGTAGAAAAATCCACATCGATAGGAAAAACAAATAAAACTGCATGCAGGAAAAAAAAAAAAAAAAAAAAAAAAGGGTGGCGCTGTAGTATAGCGACGCGCTCTCCCTGGGGAGAGCAGCCCGAATTTCACACAGAGAAATCTGTTGTGATAAAAAGAAATACAAATACAAAATACAACAACCTTTAAACACTTACCGCTCGCGTGTGTGTTATCCAGCTGATGGACATAACAAGTAGTGTCCTCACTTAAACTCGCAACAGTGCCACTCAACCCGCCTTCCGACCGCAACACTCACACCCAGACCACTTTGTCACTCTCCGGAAAATGTCCCAAAGTCCCCTTCCCCCTCCCCTCCCTCCCTCTCTCTCTCTCTCTCTCTCTCTCTCTCTCTCCCCTCCCACTGACACAAGCCTGTAAAAAGCCAGGGACCGGACTCACACGCAAGGTCTGATATTTGCCCTCGCCACAAACTTCGGATCTGTGTGTGTGTGTGTGTGTGTGTGTGTGTGTGAGAGAGAGAGAGAGAGAGAGAGAGAGAGAGGGAGGCGCGCGTGTGTGTGTGAGAGAGAGACCGACAGAGAGAGAGAGAGAGAGAGAGAGAGAGAGGTGTGTGTGAGAGAGAGAGACCGACAGAGAGAGAGAGAGAGAGAGAGGAGTGTGTGTGTGTGTGTGTGAGAGAGAGAGAGAGACCGACAGAGAGAGAGGAGTGTGTGTGTGAGAGAGAGAGAGAGAGACCGACAGAGAGAGAGAGAGAGAGGAGTGTGTGTGTGTGAGAGAGAGAGAGAGAGAGAGAGAGAGAGAGAGAGAGAGAGAGAGAGAGAGAGAGAGAGGAGTGTGTGTGTGTGTGCTCTCAGTGATACTTAAGATTTAATCAGGTGAACATGTGTCTTTGAGAAGCACACGAGCGAGTCCGCCTTCTCTCTGTCTCTATCTCTGTCTGTCTGTCTGTCTGTCTGTCTGTCTCTCGTTCTCTCTCTCACTCTCAATCTGCCTCTGCCTCTCTCTCTCTCTCTTCCTGTCTCTCCCCATCCCTCCTTCTCTCTCTGCACCCCCCCCCTTTCTATCCCTCCCTCCTATCCTCTCTCTCTCCCTCTCCTTCTCTGTGTTCCTTGCAGGTTCTTTCCGCCATTCTCTCTCTCTCTCCCTCTCTCTCTCTCTCTCTCTCTCTGTACCTTGCAGTTCCCCCTCTCTCCCCCTTTCTCTCTCTCTCTCTCTCTCTCTCTCTCTCTCTCTCTCTCTCTCTCTGTGTGTACCTTGCAGTTGTTTTTTCCCTCTCTCTCTCCGTCTCTCTCTCTCTGTACCTTGCAGTTCCCCCTCTCTCCCCCTTTCTCTCTCTCTCTCTCCCTCTCTCTCTCTCTGTACCTTGCAGTTGTTTTTTCCCTCTCTCTCTCTCTCCGTCTCTCTCTCTCTGTACCTTGCAGTTCCCCCTCTCTCCCCCTTTCTCTCTCTCTCTCTCTCTCTCTGTACCTTGCAGTTGTTTTTTCCCTCTCTCTCTCTCTCCGTCTCTCTCTCTCTGTACCTTGCAGTTCCCCCTCTCTCCCCCTTTCTCTCTCTCTCTCTCTCTCTCTCTCTCTGTACCTTGCAGTTGTTTTTTCCCTCTCTCTCTCTCCGTCTCTCTCTCTCTGTACCTTGCAGTTCCCCCTCTCTCCCCCTTTCTCTCTCTCTCTCTCTCTCTCTCTCTCTGTGTACCTTGCAGTTGTTTTTTCCCTCTCTCTCTCTCCGTCTCTCTCTCTCTCTGTACCTTGCAGTTCCCCCTCTCTCCCCCTTTCTCTCTCTCTCTCTCTCTCTCTCTCTCTCTCTGTACCTTGCAGTTGTTTTTTCCCTCTCTCTCTCTCTCCGTCTCTCTCTCTCTGTACCTTGCAGTTCCCCCTCTCTCCCCCTTTCTCTCTCTCTCTCTCTCTCTGTGTACCTTGCAGTTGTTTTTTCCCTCTCTCTCTCTCCGTCTCTCTCTCTCTCTGTACCTTGCAGTTCCCCCTCTCTCCCCCTTTCTCTCTCTCTCTCTCTCTCTCTCTCTCTGTACCTTGCAGTTGTTTTTTCCCTCTCTCTCTCTCTCCGTCTCTCTCTCTCTGTACCTTGCAGTTCCCCCCCTCTCCCCCTTTCTGTCTCTCTCTCTCTCTCTCTCTGTACCTTGCAGTTGTTTTTTCCCTCTCTCTCTCTCCCTCTCTGTACCTTGCAGTTCCCCCTCTCTCCTCTCTCAAGATTCATTCATTCATTCTCTCTCTCTCTCTCTCTCTCTCTCTCTCTCTAAATTCTAAACCCTTGGCATGGAATGTACGCTGTTTTCTTTGGTCTGATTTTCGTCCCTACCCTTCTGTTCCCTTTTGACATGGGCAAATGGCCCAGTTCAGTAAACTATTTGTCTTGTCTTTTGAAATACTTATTCAGCAATCAGTTTCAGAATGTTGCAGACTAATTATTAGAGTCTTCAATATGGAGCAGATGTCCAGATAGTACTGATGACAGGATCTCATATCCAAAGGAAAAGATGTTTATAACTGAAATTACACAACAAAAAAAATGATGGATTTCCCTTCGTACTATTACAGACTGGTCTTCTCTCTAGTGTCTCGTATAAGACTGAATGCTTTCAAGACAAAGCTTAGCAAAAAAACAGAAACTGTGCATGTGGTAAACAGACCACACGAAACCATACATTGTTTCAATGTCGAGGGATTATTAGGGTACTTTCCAGGGTCATGCAAAGTCAGACAATTTTCCGAACAAAACATGAAAGAAATATTTGCCAATCAGTTATTGCTGTTCGAAATTGCTGAATCCCTGTTACACATTCCAACAAGAGTGTTTCTGTGACGCGACTCTCCGATATGTAATTCTGTTTCTATTTCTGTTTATGTTGTTAACTGCTGTTTCACAGATATCTAAGAATTGTTGCTTCTGTTGTTTTAGTTTATCAGAACTCTGCATCCCCCCCCCACCCTCACCCCTTTAAGTACCATGCCCACCACACTCATCTACACAAACACACACAGGACACGTCTAATATCACTCAAAGTGAAAAGACGTTAAATCAAAGAGGAGGTAGACTAAAAAAAAAATCTTTGGTAAAAGTCGACTTACTTGGGATTAAAGAGGCGACGTGGCGAGCCACAAGCTCTTCTTCAGGCAAATGAAATGAGTGAGTGACAGACAGAAAGGTACAGACAGAGAGGGAGAGAGAGTGAGTAAAGTTCAGGAAAGGAAAGTGATGAGAAGTCACAGGAAAGGACACAAAGCAGGGTGAGTAGAACTAGTTATCAGTGTGAATGTATGAGGGAAAGAAAGGGTTCTGAAAGGGAAGGGTGAGGGAAGATGGGCAGGGGGTGAGAGGGCAGGAGTGGGGGAAGGGGGTGGAAGAGAGTGAAAAAAAAGAAAAAAAAAGAAAAAAAAAAGAAAAAAAAGAGATTTTTTCAAATTATTTATTATTTATTCTTTTATCTATTTATTTAATTAATTATTATTATTATTATTATTTTATATATTAAAAAAAAATATATGTATAAATATATATGTATATATGTATATATATATATATATATATATATATATATATATATGCACACATATGCATACATACATGGACATATACACACACACATATATATATATAATTGAAAAAAATAAAAATAGAAATAACTAAATAAAAAATGATAAATAGATAAATAAATAAATAAATATAAACAAAAGTAAATAAATAAATTAAAACAACAGCAAAAACAACAACAACACACACACACACACACACACACCCACACACACACACACACACACACTCACACACACAGAGGAATATATAAATAGATAAATACAATAAAATAAAATAAAATAATAAAGTATATATACACAAAAAACGGGATGAGTGGTAGTGGATAAATAGAGGAAAAGAGAAAGAGGGCAAGGATCAGAAAGGGGTTAGAGAATGCCGGGAAGACCGTTAACTCTCTCCATACGAACGGCGAAAGAGACGACGTTAACAGCGTTTCACCCCAATTACCACCATCAAAATATTGCAAGTGGAAGGCTCTTATACTGAAGAGGTGAATGTTGACAAAGAATACCACAATTCTGACGACGGAAGCTAAAAGTTGGGTCATTCAGACACCCACTGGACATCCGAGAGGTCTGTGTAGAGGAGAAGAGAGGACTGGCCGTACTGAGTGAGTTAAATCAAAGAAAGAAAAGCACACACAACACACACATCATAATTACAACTGTGACGAGGAAGAAGTAAATAAACAACTACTGTCACTGCTACTATTACTACTATGACTGCTCCATTACTACTATGACTGCTCCATTACTACTATGACTGCTACATTACAACTATGACTGCTCCATTACTACTATGACTGCTCCATTACAACTATGACTGCTACATTACTACTATGACTGCTCCTGTTACTGCCGTTGTGATTCCTCCTCCTCTCCATCCTACTTCTCCTCCTCCACATCTTCCTTCTCCTCCTTCCCATTTCTCCTCCTCCTCCACCTCTTCTTTCTCCTCCTCCCTATTTCTCCTCCTCCTCCACCTCTTCCTTCTCCTCCTTCTCCTCCTCCCCATTTCTCCTCCTCCTCCACCTCTTCTTTCTCCTCCTTCTCCTCCCCATTTCTCCTCCTCCCCATTTCTCCTCCTCCACCTCTTCTTTCTCCTCCTTCTCCTCCCCCTCTTTCTTCTCCTCCTCCCCATTTCTCCTCCTCCACCTCTTCTTTCTCCTCCTTCTCCTCCACCTCTTTCTTCTCCTCCTCCCCATTTCTCCTCCTCCACCTCTTCCTTCTCCTCCTCCCCATTTCTCCTCCTCCACCTCTTCCTTCTCCTCCTCCTCCACCTTTTCCTTCTCCTCCTCCTCTTCTTTCTCCTTCTCCTTCTCCCCATTTCTCCTCCTCCTCCACCTCTTCCTTCTTCTCCTCCCTATTTCTCCTCCTCTTCCTTCTCCTCCTCCCCATTTCTCCTCCTCCTCCACCTCTTCTTTCTCCTCCTCCCTATTTCTCCTCCTCCTCCACCTCTTCTTTCTCTTCCTTCTCCTTCTCCCCATTTCTCCTCCTCCTGCTCCTCCTGTCCATCCTACTTCTCCTCCTCCTCCACCCCTTCCTTCTCCTCCTCCCCATTTCTCCTCCTCCTACTCCTCCTCACCCTTCTCACTCCCTTCATACTACGTTTCTCCTACCGCTGTTCCTTCAGCAACTTACACTGCTCTTCCACCCGCCCCTCACCGCATTTCGTGGTGCCTCCAATCATCACAATCTGGGGTGGTGATGGAGGAGGGGGGGTGTGGAGAGGGAGCAGGTGTTTGGGGGTGGGGGGGGGGAGGTGAGATGGAGGGGGTGGAAGGATGAAGGTGGGTAAGGATGAGGAGGGGGTGGTGGTGGTGGTGGAGGAGGAGAAAGAACTATACTACTGAAGAAGGGGAAAGTGGCGCAGATGGTCTCTCTCCCCTATATACCAGGGACATAGCATCACAGATGCAGAACTGAGACACGTCCGACAGATAACTCCCCCTC
>NC_134877.1:2699519-2732019 GCF_041734735.1 Babylonia areolata
CAGTTGAACAGTGATCGTCTTGTGGAATTGGCACCAGAGTTAGAAAACAGAGGCCTGAACACAACTAGAGGAGTCGCTATGGCCATGTTTCATGCATTCCAAAGAATCGTGTGTGTGCGCATGTGCACCTCAAATGTTTACAGGTCGGAGGTCATACACTAAATTCTTGGAATCCTCTCTCTCTGTGTGACTCTCTCTCTCTGTCTCTGTCATTCCCTCTCTCTTGTCTTTGTCTCTGTCTCTCTTTCTCTCACTCACTGCCTTTCTTTCTCTCTCCCCCCCCCCCACTTTCTCTGTCTCACTCTTTTGCTCTCTCTGTCTCTCTCTATCGTTCTCTGTCTCTCCCACTCTCTCTTTCTCTGTCTCTCCCACTCTCTCTTTCTCTGCCTCTGCCACCCCCTCTTTCTCTGCCTCTGCCACCCCCTCTTTCTCTGCCTCTGCCACCCCCTCTTTCTCTGCCTCTGCCACCCCCTCTTTCTCTGCCTCTGCCACCCCCTCTTTCTCTGCCTCTGCCACCCCCTCTTTCTCTGTCTCTGTCTCTCCCACTCTCTCTTTCTCTGTCTCTGTCTCTCCCACTCTCTCTTTCTCTGTCTCTGTCTCTCCCACTCTCTCTTTCTCTGTCTCTGCCTCTCCCACTCTCTCTTTCTCTGTCTCTGCCTCTCCCACTCTCTCTCTCTCTTTCTCTGTCTCTCCCACTCTCTCCTTCTCTGTCTCTGTCTCTCCCACTCTCTCCTTCTCTGTCTCTGTCTCTCCCACTCTCTCTCTCTCCTTCTCTGTCTCTCCCACTCTCTCCTTCTCTGTCTCTGCCACTCTCTCTTTCTCTGTCTCTGCCACTCTCTCTCTTTCTCTGCCTCTGCCACTCTCTCTCTTTCTCTGCCTCTGCCACTCTCTCTCTTTCTCTGTCTCTGCCACTCTCTCTCTTTCTCTGCCTCTGCCACTCTCTCTCTTTCTCTGTCTCTGTCACTCTCTCTCTTTCTCTGTTTTTCCTGATCTTTCTTTCCCCTTTCCCCTCTCTCCCCCCCACCCCCCCTCTCTCTCTCTTTCACCTTCTCGTTCCGCCCTTCACTTGATGACAGTCTGGCATTGCTTCATGCTGCGTCCTGTGATGACGTTTCGAACTCTTCAAGGGGGAGTTGCTGGAGGTGTGTGTGTGTGGGTGGGGGGTGGGGTGGGGTGTTGGGGGGCATGGAGGGGGGGGGGGTCAGAATGAAGCGGGGATGGTGGAGAGGGCGGTGGGGGGTGGGGGGTGGGGGGGGGGCGGAGTGTCAGATAGCTCACTTCACACCCCGTTCTCCAGCACACACCCCGGGTAGTTGACAAGCACTACTAAAGCACAGCTCCTTTGCGGTAGGGGTACGGGGAGAGGTGGGGGGGGGTGGGGGTGGGGGGGTGGGGGCTGGAGAGGGCCAGAGAGCTGCCTTCAATGACATCCTAAGCTAAGGACACCAGGAGAGGTGCAGCGCTGTCGGTAAGCATTGAAGATGTATATGACTGCCACCTCTCGACAAACCTTTATCTGCAGCTAGTCAAGCGGTTCGTATCGCGAAGTGAGTAAAGAGAAGCGAATAAGGATTCTCTCTCTCTCTCTCTCTTTCCCTCTCTCTGTCTGTCTGTCTGTCTCTCTCCCTCTCTCTTTCCCTCTCTCTGTCTCTCTCTCTCTCTTTCCCTCTCTCTGTCTGTCTGTCTGTCTCTCTCCCTCTCTCTATCGTTCTAGTCACTACTCACTCACCCGCGGAGAGGGAGGGGGGACAGGTGTGTGTGTGTGTGTGTATGTGTGCGTATGTGTGTGTATGTGTATATGTGTGTGTGTGCGTATGTGTGCGTCTGTGTGTGTGTGTGTGTGTGTGTGTGTGTGTGTGTGTGTACATGAGTGTGTGTGTGTGTGTGTGTGTGTACATGTGTGTGTGTGTGTGTGTGTGTGTGTGTGTGTGTGTGTGCGTGCGCGTTGGGTTGAAGGGTGGGCGGGACCGCCGAGTGGCTTCACCAATACGGGTGGAAAGCAGGTGTCTTCGGGTAGGTATCACGCACGACTGAGAATGAAAAGAAAAGAAAGAAAGAAAAAAACAACAACAACCCGAAACAGATTTGAGTTGAGGGGGGTAAGGGTGTTGCATTACTGCATGTAAAAACAGTGCCAGACATTCTCTGTGTCTATAAAACATCTATCGTTCTTTCTTCTTCTTTCTGTTTCGGTCATCCATTTCTTTGCATTACATCTCATCTGTTGTCGGCAACAGGACGTTTTAATGTCGCGTGTCCCCATGATAATGATAATGGATTATTCAAGCTTTGAAACGAAAAAGTAAAGTATTAGAAGAATAAAAAAAAAAAAGAAGACGACGACGAAGAAGAAGAAGAAAAAAAACCCATTCAAGAACAAAATGTCAAAAGAAATCAGACACACAAGCACGAATGAACTCATTCATGTCCCAACACATGCAGAGAGAGAGAGAGAGAGAGAGAGAGAGAGAGAGAGAGAGGGAGAGAGAGAGGGAGAGAGGGAGAGAGAGAGGGAGAGAGAGAGGGAGAGAGGGAGAGAGAGTGTGTGTTGTTTCCCTTCCCCCCCTCCACCCACACTCGGAAAAAACAGAAAAAGAAAAAGGGAGAGAGAAAGAAAAGAAAAAGCACATCGCTGACCACTTTGTGTGTGTGTGTGTGTGTGTGTGTGTGTGTGTGTGTGTGTGTGTGTGTGTGTGTGTGTGTGTGTGTGTGTGTGTTTTCAGCAGTGTCACTGTCAGTTAGTATCGGTGGCAGAGCAGTGACAGATAGGTTATATTCCCCCCCCCCCGATCCCCAATCCAATCTCTCTCACTCACCCCGACCCCTACACAGAGAAACACACACACGCACACACACACACACACACACACACACACACACACACACATACACACACACACACTCCCTGTATCCAGGCATACAGGTGGAGCATCCATCACTGAGGCGGCCTGACCACCCCTCTCCCTAAGGGCGTAGCTTTGGGTGTGGCGACAGCAGTCCTACCCGGGGTGTAACTTGAGAGAGGGGGGACACCACAGTTCCCACGCCGCTCCCCCCCCCCCTGCTCCCCCCCACCCCCACCCCACCCCGCCACCCTGAGCCCCATTTTGGCTGTCGTGAGTTGGGGCTGTGGTCCGACGGGCGCAATAGCCGAGTGGTTAAAGCATTGGACTGTCAATCTGAGGGTCCCGGGTTCGAATCACGGTGACGGCGCCTGGTGGGTAAAGAGTGGAGATTTTTACGATCTCCCAGTTCAGCATAGGTGCAGACCTGCTTAGTGCCTGAACCCCCTTCGTGTGTATATGCAAGAAGAAGATCAAATACGCACGTTAAAAGATCCTGTAATCCATGTCAGCGTTTGGTGGGTTATGGAAACAAGAACATACCCAGCATGCACGCCCCCGAAAACGGAGTATGGTTGCCTACATGGCGGGGTAAAAACGGTCATACACGTAAAAGCCCACTCGTGTGCATGCGAGTGAACGCAGAAGAAGAAGAAGAGGAGCTGGTCCGTCGTTGGTCCTGGCGTGTATAGTACAGTGTTGGTGTTGTTTAAGATAAGATCAGATCAGATAAGAAAAGAATAACTTTATCATCTCCAACTGGAGAAATTTGGTCAGGTGCATTATCACAACATAGACAAGTAAACAACATGGGGACCATAACTGTAAAAGTCAACAACAGCTTTTACGAATATTACGAAGACACAAATGTAAAAAAAAAAAAAAAAATCACATATACCGTTTCATACATACATCCACACATTGCAGGTAATAACTAGTATTCTTGATGTAAAAACAGAAAGAATTAGGAAACATTATTTTGAATATAATCATAAGCATAGCCTACTATACTGCACATTGATTATAATAGACAAAGAAGATAAGAATAAAGATAAATTGCGGAAAACCACAACCAGATAATCAGCACACACCCGCACCCACCCACCCCACACCCACCCCACACACGCGGATTACTTGATTAAACAGGGGTAATAAACATATGTTGTTGTTGTTGTTGTTGTTATTGTTGTTGTTCTTCTTCTTCTTCTGACCGTGATTAACATTTCCCTCATTCACATATCAGTGGGGAAAAAAACCCACATTAACTCATTCAGTACGGCCAGTCCTCTCTTCTCCTCTACACAGACCCTTCAGATGTCCAGTGGGTGTCTGAATGACCCAACCTTTAGCTTCCGTCGTCAGAATTGTGGTATTCTTTGTCAACATTCACCTCTTCAATATAAGAGCCTTCCGCATTCACACACACACACACACACACACACACACACACAAACAAACACGCACACAGTCACGCATTCACACACACACACACACACACACACACACACACACACACACAAACGAACAAACACGCACACAGTCACGCATTCACACACACACACACGCACAGAGTCACACACACACACACACACACACACACACACACTGACAAATTCCTTTCCCTACCCCCCCCCCCCCCCCCTCCGATTCCAAACAACAGCAGACAAAATAACCAACCCTGCCGTCTGAATTTGATCCCGTTGTCACCCTGTTCCTGCTGGCTGTGCTTCACGACTCCATCCCCACCCCCCCACCCCCCTCTCTGTGTCTCTGTCTCTGTCTCTGTCTCTCTCCCTTTCTATCTTGTCCGTCTATCTCTTTATCTGTTTGTCTGCCTGTCTCCCTCTGTCTTTCTGTCTCTCCCTCGTTCTATGTCTCTATCTATTATTTTTTTCTTTCTTTCTTTCTTTCTTTCTTTCTTTCATTTCCTTATTCTATTTTATCTTATATATATATATATATTTTAATTTTTTTGTTTTTACTTTATTTCATTTTATTATTATTTATTTTTTTATTTTATTTTATTTTATTATATTTTATTTATTTATTATTTATTTATCTCTCTTTTTTTATAATTGATTTTTTTTCTCAAGGCCTGACTAAGCGCGTTGGGTTACGCTGCTGGTCAGGCATCTGCTTGGCAGATGTGGTGTAGCGTATATGGATTTGACCGAACGCAGTGACGCCTCCTTGCGCTACTAATATTGATACTGATCTCTGTCTCTGTCTCTCTCTCTTTCTCTCTATCTTTTCCGTCTATCTATCTCTTTATCTGTTTGTCTGTCTGTCTCCCTATCTTTCTCTCTCCCCCTCGTTCTCTGTCTCTGTTTTTTTTTGTCTGTCTCTCAATGTCTCTCTATCTCTGTCTCTGTCTCTCTCTACATACACGTCTCTCTCTCTCTCTGTATGACCGTGTGTGTTCTCTCTACATCTCTTTCACTCTCACTCAGATGAAAACCATTTTATAAACAATTGTGTCCTTTACAATAACCTGCGGCAAAAAAAACATCTGAACTCTGAAGGTTAATCGTATGTTCACTTGCTGAAGAATGGTTCTGTTTACAGTATTCGTAAACTCTGCATTTATATATTTAATGCCCTGAAGATACGACAGAAATTCTGTGACAACAATGATGAAAGTTAGAATTAATTTACTATGCACAAGAAGCACTTTTGTTCTACAGGTTTAAGTTAGTACGTATTTTACATTTTGTTGTGGCTGAGTGATCACCATATTGTGTACTTTTGACCTCTTTCTAGGGACCGGAGGCCTGGAGATTAAAGTTTTGTTCTTGTTCTTGTTCTTTCACTCTCATTCACTCTTTCACTCTGGCTCTCTTTATTACTCTCTCTCTCTCTCTCTCTTTTACCCTGCCCCCCCCCCTCTCTCTCTCTCTCTTTCTCTCCATCTTGTCCTCTGTCTGTCCATGTCTGTCTGTGTCTGTGTCTGTCTGTCTAGATGTCTGTTTCGGTTTTTCTCTGTTTCACCCCCCACGACCCCCTAACCCCCCCCCCACACCCCCCCCCCCCCCGCACCTCCCCCTCACCCCCCCCCCCCTCTCTCTCTTTCTCTAAACGAATCCAGACTGTACAGTAACAACTACGACTTGTCTGATTAGCGGATAGGAACGAACAATCAGATCTAGTGTCCAGGCTGCTAACCCCCTCCTCTCTCTCTCTCTCTCTCTCTCAATCTATCTCTCTATCTCCCTCTCTCTATCTCCCTCTATCTCTCTCTATATCTCCCTCTCTCTCTATCTTTCTCTATCTCTATCTCTCTCTGTCTATCTCTCTCCCTCTGCCTCTCTCTCTCTCTCTCTCTCTCTCTCTCTCTCTCTCTCTCACACACACACACATCCCACAAAAGCATACTACACACAGACACTCACACGTATGTGTGTGTGTGTGTGTGTGCGCGCGCACACACACACACACATACGCACGCGCGCGCACATACTCGCACTTACGAACACACACGCGCGCGCGCGCACACGCACACACACACACACACACACACACACACATCCACTTCACGAATGTAATCCTTTTTTTTTTTTGCAATCTAAATGTTATTTAAAAAGTTGTCTGAAACTTAAAACAACAAGAACAACAACAAAACAACAACAAACTTTCTTCTAGGGTTCTGGATGCTTGGGGCTGCCATGTCATGTCATGTCATGTCTTGTCTTGTCTTGTCTTGTCTTGTCCCCAAACCTCCAAGAAAAGAACGAGTGATTTCACTGGCTTCCCCATTTGCAGACCCAATGAATACAATTGAAGGAATCAATAATTTTCAAATCTTTTGGCTTGGAGCGACCAGATTCTATTATGTGAGCGATCAGCTCGTCTGCCATCCACGTCATTCATATGGAAACAGAATTAGAGAAAAGTGTTTTGAATATAAAACATCAAGGATAAAATACCTATATCTTTCCTATTAGTGTTTGCTTTAACTTTTTTTTCAAAATTATTTTTTCAATGTACATTTCCTTGCCGTTTAGTGCTGGGAGGAAAGAAAGAAATGGACATTTGCTTTTTTCATTACCCTGGCAAAATATCATTTCGTTTCGTTTCTGGGAGTAAACTTCCCTTTAAATAACACGTGAACTCGATTTCAAAGAAACGGTTTATGACAAAACTTACGGTGGTAACTCACATCAGCTCAGGAAAAAAAAAAAATCAAACTTGTGAGTAATCATTGTTTTGTGATAACAAAGAACGGAATTTGTGCACGCATGCAATAATTTGTTGCACCTAAACAGTGGAATTCAATGCCATCACACCTCCGATATACCGAAACACCCGCATTCAGGAGAGCACTCCAAACACATCTTTTCAAATTGTACTTTTCTCACTGAAACTGTTTTTTTTCCCCCCCATCTACATAATTATGCTTGCTGTAATGTTATTGTTGGATGTGCTCTTTTTCTTGAGTTGTAGGTATTTGTGATGATTTCAGTGTGTTTTTCGTGATTCCTGGTTCCTTGGTGTTTATTGTATCTTATTTTTATTTATCTATTTTTGACAATGATGAATGTGATGTACCCTGTTTTGCTGTGATTTGCGCCTGTGTGATTTGGGACTATGATGGTGCCTGTGTGATTTGGGACTGGGATGGTGCCTGTGTGATTTGGGACTGTGATGGTGCCTGTGTGATGTGGGACTGTGATGGTACCTGTGTGATTTGGGACTGTGATGGTACCTGTGTGATTTGGGACTGTGATGGTGGCTGTGTGATGTGGGACTGTGATGGCGTCTGTGTGATTTGGGACTGTGATGGTGGCTGTGTGATTTGGGACTGTGATGGTGGCTGTGTTGATGTGGGACTGTGATGGCGCCTGTGTGATTTGGGACTGGGATGGCGCCTGTGTGATTTGGGACTGTGATGGTGGCTGTGTTGATGTGGGACTGTGATGGCGCCTGTGTGATTTGGGACTGTGATGGTACCTGTGTGATGTGGGACTGTGATGGTGCCTGTGTGATGTGGGACTGTGATGGTGCCTGTGTGATGTGGGACTGTGATGGTGCCTGTGTGATTTGGGACTGTGATGGTGCCTGTGTTGATTTAGGACTGTGATGGTGCCTGTGTGATGTGGGACTGTGATGGTGCCTGTGTGATGTGGGACTGTGATGGTGCCTGTGTGATGTGGGACTGTGATGGTGCCTGTGTGATGTGGGACTGTGATGGTGCCTGTGTGATGTGGGACTGTGATGGTGGCTGTGTGATGTGGGACTGTGATGGCGTCTGTGTGATTTGGGACTGTGATGGTGCCTGTGTGATTTGGGACTGTGATGGTGCCTGTGTGATTTGGGACTGTGATGGTGCCTGTGTGATTTGGGACTGTGATGGTGCCTGTGTGATTTGGGACTGTGATGGTGCCTGTGTGATGTGGGACTGTGATGGTGCCTGTGTGATTTGGGACTGTGATGGTGCCTGTGTGATTTGGGACTGGGATGGTGCCTGTGTGATTTGGGACTGTGATGGTGGCTCTGTGATTTGGGACTGTGATGGTGGCTGTGTGATTTGGGACTGTGATGGTGCCTGTGTGATTTGGGACTGTGATTTGTGCCTGTGTGATTTGGGACTGTGATGGTGCCTGTGTGATTTGGGACTGTGATGGTGGCTGTGTGATTTGGGACTGTGATGGTGGCTGTGTGATTTGGGACTGTGATGGTGCCTGTGTGATGAGGGACTGTGATGGTGCCTGTGTGATGTGGGACTGTGATGGTGCCTGTGTGATGTGGGACTGTGATGGTGGCTGTGTTGATGTGGGACTGTGATGGTGCCTGTGTGATGTGGGACTGTGATGGTGCCTGTGTGATTTGGGACTGTGATGGTGCCTGTGTTGATTTGGGACTGTGATGGTGCCTGTATGATTTGGGACTGTGATGGTGCCTGTGTGATTTGGGACTGTGATGGTGCCTGTGTTGATTTACATATTATATTTTTGTGCCTCTTAGTCCTACATATGTATATTTCAGCCAATGTTATGTGTTGACTTTGTACATATTTTTACGTCAGTTAGTCTTAAAATTGTATATTTCACTGTAAAGCACGGTGAGCTCCATCTGAAATGGAGGTACTGCGCAGTGTAATTATTATTATTATTATTAAGTAAGTAAGTAAGTGTAGCATTATGTAACGCATCGTCGTGCGGCCTGTCTGCTTTCTAGCCCCCCACACCCCCCCATCCCCACCCCCTCCGCCCCCCACCAGGCCTCGCCATCCCCGATCAAGGAAACCTGCACGAAACCAGGTCCAAGGCTCTGGGTGATTTGACATGAAGGACCTCGTGATTCGGCTCGCTCTCTCTCTCTCTCTCTCTCTGTCTGTGTGTGTGTGTGTGTGTGTGTGTGTGTGTTTGTGTGTGTGTGTGTGTGTGTGTGTGTGTGTGTGTGTGTGTGTGTGTGTGTGTGTGTGTGTGTGTGTGTGCACCAAAACGTTTTGCAAAATAAATAAAAACTTCCATGCTTAACAAAAGAAGTTCCTGTTTGAACAAAAAAATGATAATAATGACTGCTCTTGTTGTTGTGTCAGAATACCAGATCAAAGTGCCAAGTTTACAGAATACAAAAAAAATATAAATATAGCAGTAAATGCAGTTTGCATATAATTAGGCTTCATTTTTTGTGTGTGTGAGTGTGTGTGCCCATCCCAGAGGTGCAATATTGTTTTAAATAAGATGACTGGAAAGAACTGAATTTTTCCTATTTTTATGCCAAATTTGGTGTCAACTGGTAAAGTATTTGCAGAGAAAATGTCAATGTTAAAGTTTACCACGGACACACAGACACACACACACACACAGACAACCGAACATCGGGTTAAAACAACAAAACCAAACAGCAACATCAGCGAAGGGAAACGACACCAATAAACAGTGCCCTGAAACGTAAAGGAAAAGTAAACAGGGGGGTGGGGGGGGAGGGGGGGAGGGGGATAAAGAGACACATGCACGGTATGTCTTTGACGTTTTAATCACTTGAATTCATCCACAGCATGGCTTGACTTTTTAATCATTTAAATTTTTGTTCATCTATTATGCACACAATATGTCTTTGACGTTTTCATCACTTGATTTCATCCACAGCATGGCTTGACTTTTTAATCATTTAAATTTTTGTTCATCTATTATGCACACAATATGTCTTTGACGTTTTAATCACTTGAATTCATCCACAGCATGGCTTGACTTTTTAATCATTTAAATTTTTGTTCATCTATTATGCACACAATATGTCTTTGACGTTTTAATCACTTGAATTCATCCACAGCATGGCTTGACTTTTTAATCATTTAAATTTTTGTTCATCTATTATGCACACAATATGTCTTTGACGTTTTAATCACTTGAATTTATCCACAGCAGGGCTTGACTTTTTAATCATTTAAATTTTTGTTAATCTATTATGCACATAATATGTCTTTGACGTTTTAATCACTTGAATTCATCCACAGCATGGCTTGACTTTTTAATCATTTAAATTTTTGTTAATCTATTATGCACACAATATGTCTTTGACGTTTTAATCACTTGAATTCATCCACAGCATGGCTTGACTTTTTAATGATTTAAATTTTTGTTCATCTATTATGCACACAATATGTCTTTGACGTTTTAATCACTTGAATTCATCCACAGCATGGCTTGACTTTTTAATCATTTAAATTTTTGTTCATCTATTATGCACACAATATGTCTTTGACGTTTTAATCACTTGAATTCATCCACAGCATGGCTTGACTTTTTAATCATTTAAATTTTTGTTAATCTATGATGCACACAATATGTCTTTGACGTTTTAATCACTTGAATTCATCCACAGCATGGCTTGACTTTTTAATCATTTAAATTTTTTGTTCATCTATTATGCACACAATATGTCTTTGACGTTTTAATCACTTGAATTCATCCACAGCATGGCTTGACTTTTTAGTCATTTAAATTTTTGTTAATCTATGATGCACACAATATGTCTTTGACGTTTTAATCACTTGAATTCATCCACACCATGGCTTGACTTTTTAATCATTTAACTTTTTGTTCATCTATTTCTGATAAAGACAGCATTGGGAAAGCAATCACATTCACGCGCCTGATTAAAATAGAAATTACAGATTTTTTTTTTGTTTTTGTTTTTTGCTAATCCAGACTGTATTTCACACGCAGCCTGAAATTCGCGCAACATCAGAAGCCCCACGTGAGAGGGCGGGGGTGGGGTGGGGTGGGGCAGGGTGGGGGTGAGAGTGGGGGTTGGATGGGTGGTAGGGGTGGAGGTTGAAAGTTGTGATTATTGGCTCCCTCAGTAGTTTTCTCCCTTCCTTGATAAGTCTGGTGTCATGTTTGGCTTCCACCTCGCGACGTGACTGAGAGACCAGGGGTATTGGTCATTTTGTCTCTTCCGTCCGCACACCAACCACTGTGTGATTGTCTTGTATTTCTCTTTTTTGTCACAAACAGATTTCTCTGAGCGAAGTTCGGGCTGCTCTCCCCAGGGAGAGCGCGTCGCTACACTACAGCGCCACCCATTTTTTTTGGTGTGTGTATTTTTTCCTGCCTGCAGTTGGGTTTTTTTTGTTTTCCTATCTAAGTGGATGTTTTTCTACAGAATTTTGCCAGGAACAACCATTTCGTTGCCGTGGATTTTTTTAAGAGCACTAAGTGCATGCTGCACACAGGACCTCGGTTTATCGTCTAAATCGAATGACTAGCGTCCAGGCCACAACTCAAGGTCTAGTGGAGGGGGAGAAAATGCTAGCGACTCTGCCGGGATTCGAACCAGTGCGCTCAGATTCTCTCGCTTCCTAGGCGGACGCGTTACCTCTAGGCCATCACTCCATCATGCTATATGGATACTTACCATGCTCTCTTGGTGATGATGATCATCGATACTTACCATGCTCTCTTGGTGATGATGATCATGGATACTTACCATGCTCTCTTGGTGACGATGATCATCGATACTTACCATGCTCTCTTGGTGATGATGATCATGGATACTTACCATGCTCTCTTGGTGATGATGATCATGGATACTTACCATGCTCTCTTGGTGATGATGATCATGGATACTTACCATGCTCTCTTGGTGATGATGATCATCGATACTTACCATGCTCTCTTGATGATGATGATCATGGATACTTACCATGCTCTCTTGATGATGATGATCATGGATACTTACCATGCTCTCTTGGTGATGATCATGGATACTTACCATGCTGTCTTGGTGATGATCATGGATACTTACCATGGTCTCTTGGTGATGATGATCATGGATACTTACCATGCTCTCTTGGTGATGATGATCATGGATACTTACCATGCTCTCTTGGTGATGATGATCATGGATACTTACCATGCTCTCTTGGTGATGATGATCATCGATACTTACCATGCTCTCTTGGTGATGATGGTCATGGATATTTATACAGTGCCTATCCTCGGTCAAAGACCCAAGCTCAAAGCACTTTACAAACACGGAGTCATTTGTTCAACAGGCTGCCTACCTGGGTAGAACCAACTGACAGCTGCCATTGGACGCTCATCATTCGTTTCCTGTGTCACCCAATCAGGCTTCGGTTAGTCACACACACACACACACACACACACACACACACACCTTTTTTTTTCTACGTGTATGACTCTTGTGTTTTTTTTACCCTGTGATGTAGGCAGCCATACTCCGTTTTCGGGGATGTGCGTGCTGGGTATGTTCTGGTTTCCACAACCCACCCTACCCTGACATGGATGACAGGCTCACTACAGGGGTACGTGTTTTCATATATGAACATACATATGCTATGGCGTTATTTCCAATCTAGTAGGTACATAGATAAATAGATAGATAGATGGACAGGAGATAGACAGACAGATAGATAGATATATAGATAGATAGGTAGATAGATAGATAGACAGATAGATAGCAGACAGACAGATAGATAGACAAAGATTCAAAGGTTAAAAAAAACTTTATTACTCAAGGATAAAGATTTTAGGCATTGTCTAGACAGTGAGATAGAGAGGGGAGAGAGAGAAGGGGGGGGGACAGAGAAACAGAAAAAAGGGACAGAGAGAGAGAGAGAGAGAGAGAGAGAGAGAGAGAGGGAGGGAGAGAGAGGGAGGGAAGGAAAAATACGGAGACAGACACACAGACAGACAGACAGAAAGAGATAGAGAGGCGGGGTGCAGGAACTGTCAAAGTTTCATTGCCTTTCTTTCACTCGGACTTTCCGAGGGCAGCCAGGTGCTGTGCTGATAAAGAGTGACTCTGGAGAATGTCCGGCTGTGGCACGTGCTGCTCGTGTGTGTGTGTGTGTGTGTGTGTGTGTGTGTGTGTGTGTGTGTGTGTGTGTGTGTTTGTGCGTACATGTGTATGTGTGAGTGCGTTTGTGTGTGTTTGTGTGTGTGTGTGTGTGTGTGTGTGTAAAGCCACCAGTTCAGTCGACACGGTCTGTTTGCACAGTGTATTAGCACGCCGGTACTTCAAGGTGAGAGGAGCAATACAACCCAACTTACCGATTCTGGGTCCACCTGGACCTCCTCCTGTTGATATTGTCCCTCAAACTTAGTGTGGTGTGTAGTATATCATGCATGCCTTTTATTTTAAAGCAGTGAAGATTAAAAGAAGGCAAAGAAACAAACATAAAAGGTTGTCCCATAGCTATGTATCTGAAGGTGACTCTTGTCACTGTGGATGGGTGTGTCTTTGCTTCGACGAGCACGGTTGGGAAATCAAACGAGAAAACTAAAAACCAACAACCCCCCCCCTCCCCCCATCCTTTCTCTGTCTCCCTTTCTCCGCCACTCTCTCTCTCCCTCCCTCTATCACTCTCCCCTCTCTCTCTCTCTCCTTCTTTCTCTCCATCCCTACCCCCCCCCCTTTCTCTCTCCCTCCATCCATCACTCTCTTTCTCCCTTTCACCTCCCACCCCCCTCTCTCTCTCCTTCTCTCTCTCCATCCCTACCCCCCTTCTCTCTCTCTCCCTCTATCACTCTCTCTTTCTCCCCCCTCTCTCTCTCTCCTTTCTCTCCATCCCTCCCCCCCTTCTCTCTCTCTCCCTCTATCACTCTCTCTTTCTCCCTTTCACCTCCCACCCCCCATCTCTCTCCTTCTCTCTCTCCATCCCTACCCCCCTTCTCTCTCTCTCCCTCTATCACTCTCTCTTTCTCCCTTTCACCTCCCACCCACCCACCCCTCTCTCTCTCCTTCTCTCTCTCCATCCCTACCCCCCATCTCTGTCTCCCTTCCTCTGCCACTCTCTCTCTCCCTCCCCCAATCACTCTCTCCTTTTCCCTCTCACCCCCCCACCCCCTCTCTCTCTCTCATTTCTCTCTCTCACTCTCTTACCTTTCAGGTCTCAAACCGCACGTCATGGACAAACCGGAGACAGCAGCAGAGGGAGAAAAAAACCCATCCAGAAAATACTCCCTGAAATACTCCTTTCACTCGTCCGCACCCCAAGCTGTACGGAACGGTACGTACTTCTCACTCAAGAACACTCCACATGCACGAGTTTTACGGAACACGAGTTGTACGGAACGGTACGTACTTCTCGCTCAAGAACACTCCACATGCACGAGTTTTACGGAACACGAGTTGTACGGAACGGTACGTACTTCTCGCTCAAGAACACTCCACCTGCACGAGTTTTACGGAACACGAGTTGTACGGAACGGTATGTACTTCTCGCTCAAGAACACTCCACATGCACGAGTTTTACGGAACACGAGATGTACGGAACGGTACGTACTTCTCGCTCAAGAACACTACCAGCTTTAACAGCAGAATCACAGCCGTGCAGTCAATATGACAGCCAGCCCCACCATTTCCAGTGACTGACCACACACAAAAGTGACCCCAGCCATGGTTATTAGCTTCTCTTCGTCACAGAAACAACTAACAAACATTATATTTTGATTTGCGATGCAATTGTTTTACATAGGAACATTCCGTCCAATTTCCCGCTATTGTTGTCTTTGTTAATCGTACTTAGTACGTGAGAAAGCATGGCATAATCTTTAGCTTGTTTTGCTCAGGTTTTCTTTCAATACACTTTATGACAAACGGCGTAATTTTGATCTCGTTCAAAAGCCCTGGAAGGCATACAATGACAGTGAAGATATCATTGCCAAAGTAGGAGGAGAATATAATAAAAATCCCAAGAAACGAACACAAAGCATCAACATCCACAGAAGTATAAACCAGCAGGGCACCACACCACACCACGACGTTTTATCCACCACTGAAAAAAGCGGAGACCAGCGGTGTGACAGCCTCAAACTGCAAACCCCTCCCCCCCCCCCCCCCATGGAATTTACCCCCGGGAGTGTCCTGGGCATGCCTCGAATGACCCAGGGGGTCAGTTTCAGTTTCAGTTTCAGTTTTCAATTTCTCCAGGAGGCGTCACTGCGTTCGAACAAATCCATAAACGCTACACCACATCTGCAAGGTAGATGCCTGACCAGCAGCGTAACAGAACCTAACGTGCTTAGTCAGGTCTTGTTGTGTGCATGCATAGAATTATATTTGTGTAACTACCACAGTGGGTTTTTTTCTACAGATTTTTTTGCCAGAGGACAACATTTTGCCAAGCATTCTTTTTTCGGTGCGCAGAGTGCGCGCTGCACACGGGACCTGGCCTTCATCGTGTCATTCCATGGACTAGACGCTCTGTTTGATTTTTTTCTTCAAACTTGGGAGAAAGGGCGAAAGAGAGAGGGAGTGGGGGATTGGAACCCAGACCATCATGGGCGGTCGTTCTGGGCAAGTAATTACTGTCATCTCCAGTTCCTTCTCCACAACACTTCAACGGACGTGGGGGTGGTGGGTGGGGTGGCGGTGTCTGCTTTAATATCAGCCTGAATTGTTTTTATCAAGGACAAGTCATTTCAAGCACCTGTAGAATGACATCCATATCCTTTTGGGGGTGGGATGCAAATCCAGCGAAGGGTTGGATGGTTGGGTGGAGGGGAGGAGAGGGGGAGTGGTTCTGACAAGTTCAAGTTTGTCCCCCCCCCACCCCCACCCCCGAGGGGTTGAGGGGGATTCATTACAGGCCAGTCACATTTCACCCCGGGGGTAAAAAAAAACACAAGAACACAGGGGGTACTAATAAGCCTCTGCAACACGGGACTTTGGTAAAAGTGGTTTCAGGGGGGGCTAAATGCTGGTGGAGCTAAGGGCAGACAACACACAACACAAACCGCGCGATTTATTGTTCATTATCTCAGCGACTCGGGGCAGGCTTGTTAGTTCTGTGCGAGCCAGAAAAAAAAAGCTTTGCGCGCTTTTGTCTCACCGTCTGGGTGTGTGCCTGCAAACTTCTTTACCCTATTTACCTTTCCTCCCTCCCTTTCTTCCTTCCTTCCTTCCTTCCTTCCTTCCCTCCTTCCTTTTCTCCGTGCCTTGCTGGAAAACGAAGTGTCACACAGTTGGTAGTGTCAATGTGCAGAACGTGTTATTGATAAACGTTATTATGCCCCGGCGACCCAGTCTTATACAACACGAGATATTAGTTTAGAGAACTGTGATTCCGTGGTTTGTCATTGAAAGGGTTCCCTTCTTCTTTCTTCCTCCCCTCTCACTTCATTATGATGATGATGATGGTGATGGTGATGATGATGATGATGATGATGATGATTAATAGTAGTAGTAGTAGTAGTAGTAGTAGTAGTAGTAGTCATTACTATCATTATTATTATCATTATTAGCAGCAGCAGCAGCAGCATTATTATTAGTGTTGTTGTTGTTGTCATCGTCAGCATTATACTTGTAGTCGTGGAAGTAGTAGTACTGGTATCAGTATTAGTATTAGCATTTCTTTAGAAAGCCAATCTTTGTTCAGTCAGTGTGTGTGTGTGTGTGTGTGTGTGTGTGTGTGTGTGTGTGTGTGTGTGTGTGTGTGTGTGTGTGTGTGTGTGTGTGTGTGTGTGTGCATGCGCGCGAATCTTTGTTCCATATTCTTTGCCATCTCCAGTCAGTTTCAGGGACACGTGCAGAAGAACAAGAGCTCAGTGCCAGCAGTTCCGTGGAACGTGGAGCTTCTTGTGGAGGGATTATTAGTCCTCCAGACAATCACTCCACACCCACACACCCAGCCCCCTACTCCCCCGCCCTTATCCATTCTCACCGCACAATACCACACAACTGACCCGAGGCAGGCACAATCGTGTACACGGTTCATAAAAAGTAAAGAATAGTAATAATAATAATGAAATAATAATAAATTGCAGGCTTATATAGCGCAGAACCCCCATTTCAGATGGTGGGGTGGGGGTGTGAAGAACCAGTTTTGATAAAGACTCAAGAAGTTACCTTCTTAGGGGCATGCTGAGGTGATGGCTGAGTGTTCGACAAATTTCGATGTGTGCAGCCAGTGTAAGGAGCGCCACTCATGACCTGATGCGTTTTGTTGCACGTATATTTCCATTCTTTACAATGAAGGCCTTCAGCATTAGCCACGACACATGGGAGCTGAATGCAATGGACAGACCAAAGTGGCGTTCAGCTGTCCACAAAGGCGCCAAATCCTGTGAGGCCAACAGAATCGCTGCAGCAGAGCAACGCAGACAGGCAAGGAAAAGCAGTGCCAGCAAGTCCCCGACAGCCGCCACCATCCCCTGTCCACACTGCATCAGAACCTTCCGGGCGCGGATTGGCCTGACCAGTCATCTGCGCACCCACAGATCCCAACCCACCCACCCCCAGGATGACTAGATGGTCCTCGTCGATCCCGACGGACGAACCACATATTTCCATTCTTTACAATGAAAAAACAAACAAACCCACATCCATCATTGATAAACTAACGAAACACCTGTCACTGTTTTGGCTGAAACACCGATTTTTCATACACTTTTTCCCCCAAAGCGTTCAAGTGTCTAAAAGAGCCGTTTTTGCAGTCAAACGCAAGTCAATGGTAAACCAGTATGCACTTTGCATAACTCAAATCATACCTAGAAAAACACAGTTTATGAAAAAAAAAAATCTATACCTGCATTTCTGAAACGGTCCTCAACTTTTGGTGAAGAGTGCAGCACGAAAACCCTTGTCTTCCAGCTCTACACGTCAGAGAAGCGAACACTTTATCTGCCCTTCTGAGAGAAAGGGGGCGGGGATGGGCATGGGGGGCCAGTTGTTTTGTGGACACGTATTGTTTTGCAACCGCTGTGACCAGGAGTTGGAGGGGAGGAAGGGGAGGAGGGAGGGGGGGTGAAGTAGGAAGGGTGTGTGTGTGGGGGGGGGGGGCCGTCGATAACTAACTAACCCCACCACGTGCCGGCCAGGCCGAACTGGCGGCAGGTCGCATGACGCTTGTAAAAAGGGAGAGCATTAATCAGCAAGTCCTCTCGCCAAGCGACAAAGAGGTGACCGTAGCGGTTCTCTAGGGGTGGAAGAGGTGGTGGGCGGAGGTGTGTAAGGGGGGGGGGTGGGGGGGGGGGGGAGGTGGCGGTAGTCTCTGCCCTCTTCCTCCCCCGTCCATATCCCCCCCCCCCTGCTCCCCCCCCTGTCCCCCTACACACACCCCCCAAACCCCCTCAGAGTGAGAAGAGTGTGTATCACGCCGTGATGAAATACATAACGTGGTTCAGCGTTTTCAAGGAACAAGGATAAAAAAAAAACAACACCCGACATTCTTCTGATCTCCCGAGGAATGAAATGGTGAACTTCTGGAGACACTGAGTGGGGAGAAGGAGGGACAGAGAGGGAGGGAGATGTGTGTGTGTGTGTGTGTGTGTGTGTGTGTGTGTGTGTGTGGGAGGGCCGGCCGAATCCCTATCCTGCCTCACTCAGATTGTCCTGGCTATCTAGAAAGAATTTCTTCCCATCAATTACAAGATGGTCAAAAACCATGGAAGCTCTTTGTCCATTATTTCGAGCTCTCTTTAAGTGAGATGTCAACTTTCTTCTAATTTCTCTAACACGAGAGGAGAAGTCTTCCCCTATGAACACGTTGCTGCCTTTCAGCTTTGTTTTAGCTTTCAAGATATTGATTTTATCTTTATAAAAACAGCAGCAGGCAATGATAGGAGAATCGGGTTTTGCGTTTAAACGGTGAACTCTATCAAACTCTACGTCAGTTGTAAAGTCCAGTTTGTCAGTCAACAAGTCACGTAGTTTCCCTTCACACTGCTCATTCGTCTCATTCTGCCCTCTCCAGATACCATGAAAGTTAATTATAAATGTGCTGTTCAGGTAAACTTTAACTCACTCAGTACGGCCAGTCCTCACTTCTCCTCTACACAGACCCGTCGGATGTCCAGTGGGTGTCTGAATGACCCAACCTTTAGCTTCCGTCGTCAGAATTGTGGTTTTCTTCGTCAACATTCACCTCTTCAGTATAAGAGCCTTCCGATTGCAATATTTTGATGATGGTAATTGGGGTGAAACGCTGTTAACGTCGTCTCTTCCGCCGTTCGTATGGAGAGAGTTAAACAGACGATCCCATGCGTGGCTGTCCATGCGGAACTGGAAATGAACAACGTGGCAGAAACACGACTGAAACGGCGCAGGCTGAGTGTTAGAAAAAGACGAAGAAATAAAGTATTATTTTCAGTTACCCAAACAAAAGTACAAATCGCATAGACGGGTAAGTAAAAAAAAAAAAAAAAAAAAAAAAAAAAAAAAAAAAAAGTAACTAGCCATGCATAATGTTTGAGGGTTGGTTGGTGATATCCATTAACGAAGTCAGTCTTGCGTAAACTAACCCCAAACAAAATAATGAGGAACAACACAGGAGGGGAAAAAAAACACACACGTACACTCACCCAAAAAGCTAACTTTGTTACCCGAGCGACTGTGTTATCTAATACACGAGACAAAAGGGTAAACAGAAGAAAAAGTTACAATGTTTTTGGGAGAAGAAAATTGTTGTGGAAACAAGGACAGGAAGAGGAGGTGTAGGGGGTGGGTGGTGGGGGTGAAGTGTGTGTGTGTGTGTGTGTGTGTGTGTGTGTGTGTGTGTGAAGAGGGGCATAGTGTTTTCGCAGCAAGTGAGGGATGAGAGTTCTATCCGACAACCCGAGGGAAAGAGAGTCAGAGGACTTGGGGTGAGATTAGATTATCCACTCGCCATTCAGCGGGACACGTCAGGTGCAGGCAGAACGGAGAGAGAGAGAGAGGCAGAGAGAGAGAACTGAACACCCGTGGAGTACTGTCTATTTTTCTTGCCCCGTCATCCGCACTGAGAAAGAATGGACGTCCCAATATGAACTGGCGGGAGACAGTGGAGAGAGACCTCAGACATGTCGACAGACGATGGGGTGACACCAGCAAACAGTGGAGACAGACCTCAGACATGTCGACAGACGATGGGGTGACACCAGACGATGGGGTGACACCAGCAAACAGTGGAGAGAGACCTCAGACATGTCGACAGACGATGGGGTGACACCAGCAAACAGTGGAGAGAGACCTCAGACATGTCGACAGACGATGGGGTGACACCAGCAAACAGTGGAGAGAGACCTCAGTCTTGTCGACAGACGATGGGGTGACACCAGCAAACAGTGGAGAGAGAGAGAGACCTCAGACATGTCGACAGACGATGGGGTGACACCAGCAAACAGTGGAGAGAGACCTCAGGCATGTCGACAGACGATGGGGTGACACCAGCAAACAGTGGAGAGAGACCTCAGACATGTTGACAGACGATGGGGTGACACCAGCAAACAGTGGAGACAGACCTCAGGCTTGTCGACAGACGATGGGGTGACACCAGCAAACAGTGGAGAGAGACCTCAAACATGTCGACAGACAATGGGGTGACACCAGCAAACAGTGGAGAGAGACCTCAGGCTTGTCGACAGACGATGGGGTGACACCAGCAAACAGTGGAGAGAGACCTCAAACATGTCGACAGACAATGGGGTGACACCAGCAAACAGTGGAGAGAGACCTCAGACATGTCGACAGACGATGGGGTGACACCAGCAAACTGAACGAGGACTGTGGACAATGGAGCTCCTTGGTGATGGTGGTGGTGGTTGTGGCTGTGGTGGTGGTGGTTGTGATGGTGGTAGTGGATGTGGTGGTGTTGGTGGTTTTGATGGTAGTGATAGTGGTGGTTGCGATTGTTGTTGTGGTGGTGATGGTGGTAGTGGTGATGGCTGTGGTGGTTGTGGTGGTGGTGATGGTGGTTGTGGTGATGGTGGTGTAGCACGCTGGTGATGGTAGAATGAATGAATAAATGAATGAACGATCGAATATATAAATAAATGAATGAACGAATAAATGAATGAATGAATCTTTATTTTCCACTTGTGGAAAATTATCACATTAACCGACTTACAAATATGCCGTTGTTTACGGATGAAAAAAAGAAATAAGATAAAGAAAAATGGTGTTCCATGACCTGTATGCAACTGAGGTGTAAAAATAAATAAATAAATAAATAAAAGCATGGGCTATAAACGCGGTTCAGTGGTCCTGTTCTCACCACGTCAACCATTCTCCACGGAACAAATCAGCTCTGAAGTCAAAAGACAGTTTAATCAATAAAAGCCTTTTCACGAATTAACTTTTGTGCTTGAGAGCTGATTTCACTCTATTGAAACATCGAGCGAGAGGAGAGAGAGGAGGGGTGGGAGAGAGAGGGGAGGGAGAGAGAGGGGAGGGAGAGAAGGGGAGAGGGAAAGGAGAGAGAAAGGGGTGTATGTACACACACACACGCACACACACACACACACACACACAGAGAGAGAGAGAGAGAGGAGGAGAGAAAGGGGGAAGCAAGAACACAATAATACAGGAAAAATCAGGGAAATGGAGACAGGGAAGATGAGGGTGGAAGTTTGAGTGTGGGTGCTTAAGAGAGCACTTACATCTTTTCAAACTGTACTTTTCTCACTGAAACTTTTCCATCTGCATAATTGCTTGCCGTGATCTTTTGTTGCTGGATGCATTCTTTGTGTTGATTGTACGCATTTGTGATGATTTTGGTGGGGATTTTTGTTGTGATGCCTGGTTTATTTTGGACGTTGGTGAATGTGATGTGCTTTGTTTTGCTGTGATTTGTGCCTGTGTGATTTGAAACTGTGATGGTGCCTGTGTTGATTTACATATTTTTCATGTCACTTAGTCTTAAATATGAATATTTTAGTCAGTGTCATGTGGGACTGTGTTGACTTTGTATATATTTAACGTCACCTAGTCTTAAATTTGTATATTTTATTGTAAAGTACGGTGAGCCCCGCCTCAGACAGGGGTACGGTGCCATATAAGCCCGCATATTCTTCTTCTTCTTCTTCTTCTTCTTATTATTATTATCATTATCATAGTTATCATTTTTAGGGGGATGGCCGGGGGGGTGGTGTGAGGGTCACAGGTCACTGAAGGAGCTCTCCTTTGTCTCTGATCATTATTAACAGTTTCAGTTTCAGTTTCACTTTCTCAAGGAGGCGTCACTGCGTTCGGACAAATCCATACACGCTACACCGCATCTGTTGAGCAGATGCCTGACCAGCAGCATAACCCAACGCGCTTAGTCAGGCCTTGAGTGCATGCTTACATATTTGTGTACCTATGAAAGTGGATTTCATTTTACGTAATTTCGCCAGAGGACAACACTCTCGTTGCCATGGGTTCTTTTTCAGTGCGCCAAGTGCGTGCTGCACACGGGACCTCGGTTTATCGTCTCATCCGAAAGACTAGACGCTCAGTTTGATTTTCCAGTCAAACTTAGGAGAAAGGGCGAGAGCGGGATTCGAACCCACACCCTCACGGACTCTCTGTATTGGCAGCTGAGCGTCTTAACCATTCTGCCACCTTCCTCCTTTATTAACAGTGAACTACAAAGGAGACAAAGCCGGCGACGTGACAAAACAGGACGGGCCAGAGAATGAAGGGCAAAATAACGCCAGTGCAGCCAGAAATCCTCAGCTCCATATTTCCTTCTTCACCTTGGGTAGCTGGCTCAATCTCATGAATATGCATGCAGCGCTCTGATTGGTTGCGTTTTCTGACCCGACAGGTCCTGGCGTGGTGTGACGTAAAATCGAAACGCGATTCTGTTGATAACATCTGCAGAATGGATCGGCGACATCGCTGGTTTGCGCTTGCGCGAATGGGCGGTTTATTTGTGTGATCGGTCTGCGCGTGTGTGGGATCGTGTCTGTTTAGTGAAAATGTGTACATGGTTTTTCTTTGTGTGGGATCGTGTCTGTTTAGTGAAAATGTGTACATGGTTTTTCTTTGTGTGGGATCGTGTCTGTTTAGTGAAAATGTGTACATGGTTTTTCTTTGTTTGGGATCGTGTCTGTTTAGTGAAAATGTGTACATGGTTTTTCTTTCTTTCTTTCTTCTACAGTGTCTACAGCTGTGTCACCACCACCACCACCACCACCCCCCCCCCACACACACACACACCCCCGCACCCCACCCCCCATTTTTTTTTTTTTTTCCCGGTTTTCCTTTCTGTCTTTCTGTAATGAACAGGTTAATGCCCTGTCAATATCATGGACCCAAACATGGGTGAATTCTGGGCCAGGGGTCCTGTTCCTTTTGTGTCTAATCAGTCCTGAATTCTGAAAGACACTTCATCAATACATTCTTTCAACAACTAAAGTTTTGTTTGGGAGGTGATTTTCGTCATTCGAGATTTCAGCAAACATGACACACAGAGAGACAGAGAGAGAGAGAGAGAGAGAGAGAGAGACAGAGACAGAGACAGAGAGAGAGACAGACAGACAGAGGGAGAGAGATGCAGCAGACAGAGTGAAGGAGAGAGAGACGGGGGAAGGGGGGACACGAATGTATAAAGGAAAAAAAAAAACAGAAAGTGAGACAAAGAAACAAAACGACAAGAAATCTTACTTAACCACGATATGAGATAAGCAGTTTCCATGCTTTTTCCTCACCCAACCATGTGTGGGAGGAGGCTGGAAGTTTGCAAGTGGGGGGGTAAGGGGGGCCGGGGGGGGGGAGTGGAGGGAAGGAGGGGTACAGGTCTCTGATAAGAACTCTTCTTTGCCTCTGGTTATTATATTATTGATGATAAGCAACAAAAGGAACAAAGCCAGAGTCGTGAGAAAACAGGATCGATTGACGGACCAGAAAATGAATGGCGAAATAAGGCCAGCACAGCCAGAAATCCTCACCTCCATATTTCTTTCTTGACCTTGGTCGCTGGCTTAGGTTCTGGCGAGTGTTATTTCTTTTTTTCTTTTTTTTTTTTTTTTGGCCTTTTTCCGGGTATGTGTTGCTCTTCCTCGTGGTGGGTGTGTATTAGTTCTCCATTTATCAGCACAGTACACGGGAGATGGGTAGGGTGAGGGGGGCGTTGGGGGGGGGGGGGGGGGGGGGGGGGGGAAGGAGGGGATGTCAGAATCTCATGAATATGCATGCAGCGCTCTGATTGGTTGCGTTTTCTGACCCGACAGGTCCTGGCATGGTGTGACGTAAAATCGAAACGCGATTCTGTTGATAACATCTGGATTGGTGATGTCGCTAGTTTGCGCTTGCGCGAATGTATGATTTGTTTACATATGCGCACGCATGTAATCGACTGCCTGCATTAGAGAGAATATGTTAAGGATTTTGTTGTTGTTGTTGTTGTTTCTTTTGTTTTGCGAGGGTTGGGGGTCTGCAGGGTGGAAGTGGGGGGAGGGGGGGGGAGTTCTTTGCTTTCTTTCTACTTTGCTTGCTTGTTTCTTAGTGTTTGTATTCCTGTCACCCCCCGCTCCCCTCAATTCCTTTCTCTCTCTTGTGTTTCCTGTTGTCTTTTTCTGTGCGAGTTTGTGTGTGTGTGTGTGTGTGTATGTGTGTGATTGAATACATCTCTCTCTCTCTCTCTCTCTCTCTCTCTCTCTCTCTCTCTCTCTCTCTCTATATATATATATATATATATATATATATATATATATATTTTTTTTTTTATCTCTGTGTGTGTGTGTGTGTGTGTGTGTGTGTGTGTGCGTGCGTGCGTGCGTGTGTGTGTGTGTGCGTGCGTGTGTGTGTGTTCGCACGCACGCGTGTGTGTGTATGTATTATATATATATATATATGTGTGTGTGTGTGTGTGTGTGTGTGTGTGTGTGTGTGTGTGTGTGTGTGTGTGTGTGTGTGTGTGTCTTGTGTGTGTGTGTGTGTGTGTAAGAGAGAGAGAGAGAGAGAGGGAGAAATGCGTGATCCTGTATATCTCTGGTCAGATATAATTCATCAGTGTTACGGGCAGTCAGGCACGGCCAACAAATGAACCCCACATCTTCACGGCACACACACACACACACACACACACAGAGCTCACGCACACACACACACACGCACGCACACACACACACACACACACCTCCTCCAGTCCCTTCTGCGTCCAACCCACCTCACTACCCCCTCCCCCCTCACACACACACACACACACTTCAACCACACGGGTGTTCGTATTTATTAATTGTATTGTGTTGTATTATATTGTATTGTATTGTATTCCATTACTATTTTGTCACAACATATTTCTATGAGTGAAATTCGGGCTGCTCTCCCCAGGGAGAACGCATCGCTACACTGAGAACGCCAAAGTTGGTTTTATTTTGTTTTATTTTGCTTTTGTCTGTTTTGTTTTGTTTTTGTTATTTTAACTTTTTTTCTCTGCCTGCAATTCCTATCAAAGCGGATTTTTCTACAGACTGCCCATTTGTTGCCGTGGGTTCTTTTACGTGCACTAAGCGTATGCTGTACACAGGACCTCGGTTCATCGGTTAATCCGAATGGTTATCATGTGGGCCACCACTCAAGCATTATATTAGTGGAAAGGGGGAGAAAATGCTGGGCGAGCACAGGATTGGAACCAAAGCGCTCAGATTATGTCGCTTCCTATGCGGATGCGTGACCACCAGGCCAACACTCCACCGGTGTTTTATCACCACCACAAAGCCCCCAATCCCGCAAGCCCCCCCCCCCCCCCTCCACCCCCCCCCCCCCCCCCCCCCCCCCCCCCCCCCCCCCCCCCCCCCCCCCCCCCCCCCCCCCCCCCCCCCCCCCCCCCCCCCCCCCCCCCCCCCCCCCCCCCCCCCCCCCCCCCCCCCCCCCCCCCCCACCCCGCCCCCCCCCCCCCCCCCCCCCCCCCCCCCCCCCCCCCCCCCCCCCCCTCCTCCCCCCCCCCCCCCCCCCCCCCCCCTCCTTCCTCCTCCCCGCCCCCCCTCCACCCCCCCCCCCCCCCCCCCCCCCCCCCCCCCCCCTCCCCCCCCCCCCCCCCCCCCCCCCCCCCCCCCCCCCCCCCCACCCCCCCCCCCCCCTCCTCCCCCCCTCCTCCCCCCTTCCTCCTCCTCCTCCCCTCCCCCCCCCCCCCCCCCTCCCCCCCCCCCCCCCCCCCCCCCCCCCCCCCCCCCCCCCCCCCCCCCCCCCCCCCCCTCCCTCCCCCCTCCCCCCCCCCCCCCCCCCCTCCCCCCCCCCCCCCCCCCCCCCCCCCCCCCCTTCCCCCCCCCCCCTCCCCTCTTTCCCTCGTCCCTCCCCCAACCCCCATCTCTTCCAGACAAGGGAACTGCGTGAAATAAGAACGATGTTTTGTGTTTTTTTTTCTCAGCGAACCAACTAATGTCACAGCCTGCCTCTATATACTTCTTCAAGAGAGATTGCTGCAGACGCTAATGAATAATAATAATAATAATAATAATAATGGATACTTATATAGCACACTATCCAGAAATCTGCTCTAGGTGCTTTACAAAAACGCTCTTGTTAACATAAAACATTATATCTATGTTACATACACACACCAAAATGTGACCACACACACACACACACACACACACACACACACACACACACACACACACACACGCACGCACACACACTGCATACATACATTTTAACATACATGTGTATCTAACAGCTACCCTAACACATACGCACACATAGGCAGGCACAAACTTACATAAACACACGCAAACACAATACACATTCATATACATGCATGTAGTTTAAGTACACATACCACACATAGTCAAGCACACCCTAACGAAAAGGAAGTGGACCTGCCACAATTGAACTTACTGCTGAGGAGAAACAGGTCGAGTTTTGAGACCCGAGATTTTAAACTGAGAAGCAGATGCGAAGGGAAATCAGAATTGCCGGGGAGGTTTCAGGGAGCTTGTTCCACGTTCCTTTGGCGATTTGAAAACGGAAGACGAAAAAGAAAAACGGAAACGGAAGGAAATGCTAACACTAATGGTGTGTTTGTCCATTTATTGCTGGTGGTATCAACTCAGCGTTGTTGTTCCTGACCTGTCTTCTCATCATCACATCAGAGGACTGGTGGGATAGGATATGACGTCACGTCTGACTGGTTAGTGATGATTGGTTCTCGTCCTGGGATTGTCCGTGTAAGTACGGCAGAAGAGAAGAAGACGAAGAAGGAAGAAGAAGAAGCAGAAGAGACTAAGAGAAGACGGAAGACGAAGACAGAAAGAAGAAGAAAGAAGAAGAAGAAACAGAAGAGGGATGGATGGAGACGATGAGAGGAGAGAGAGGTGGAGGAGAGAGAAAAGAGAGGGGGGGGAAGGGGGGAGGAGGGACGGGGGGGGAAAAGGGAAAAAAAAGACAGGGGGATAGAGAGAGAGAAGAAGAATGCGAGAAGAAGAAGCAAGAAGAGGGACGCAAGCAGAAGAGGGAAAAAAGAAGAAGAAGAAGAGGGATGGGGGAGAGGAGGGGAGGAGGAGAGAGAAAGGAGGGGGGGGAAGGGCAGGGGAACGACCGGGAGATAGAGAGAGAGCCAAGAAGCCGAAGAAGGAGTGAAGAAGAAGAAAGCAGCAAGAAGAAGACAGGGGAGATACGTGGAGAGACCAAGCAGAAGAAAGAAGAAAAGACGAAGAAGAAGAAGATGAACGGACAGGGGGAGAGAGGAAGGGAGATAAGAGAGAGACAAGAAGAAGAAGAAGATGGAAAAGACGAAGAAGAAGAAGCCGAGGGATGGAGGGGACGAGCGAGAGGAGGAGAGAGATGAGAGGTGGGAGAGAGAATGAGCGGGGGGGGAAGGGGGAAAGACAGGGGCGATAGAAGAGCGACAAGAAGAAGAAGAAGAAGAAGAAGAAGAAGAAAAGAAGAAGAATAGGAAAGATGAAGAAAAGATGACGAAGACGAAGAAAGAAGAAGAAGAAGAGGAGGAGACGAGAGGACACTGGAAAATGGAATTATTTATTGTCATTGCCCAGAACGGTCTTTTGGACAAAGGGGGCAGGGGGCGGGCAACAACCTAACTCCCATATATTTTAGGTTCAAGAACAAACAAAACACTATATATTTTTTTTCTCTCTCTGAAACCCTACTCCGTCAGTTTTTTTTATAAACAAGAAAAAATATGCCATATTGGAAACCACTTTAAGTCACCTCCTGACCAAAAACTCAACGAAACGGAACTAAAGAAAAAACAACCTTGTAATGATAGCTATAATACCAAATGAATGGGGGACTGCGAGCGAGAGAGCGAGAGGAGAGATGGAGCGAGACGGGGAGATGAGAGAGAGAGAGGAGAGAGAGAAGGAGAGGGATGGAGGGAGAGAGGGAGAGAGGGAGAGAGAGAGAGGACGGCGTGAGACAGGGCAGACAGAGGAGGAGGAGAGAGGAACGAGAGGGGGGGGGGGGAGTGAGGGGGGGGGGGGGGGGTGAGGGGAGCAAAACAAAGACAGGGGGAGCGGGAGATAGCGAGAAGCAAGAAGGGAAGCGGGAAGGAAAGGATAGAGAAAGTGAGGAGAGGGAGGGTTTTGGGAGATAAAGGGAAGAGAGAAGGAGGGGAGGTAAAAGGATAGTGAGAGCGAGTGAGAGAGGCAGAGGGAGGGGGTGGGAGAGGAGAGGGGAGTAGAGCGAGAGAGGGAAGAGGGAGGGGGGTAGGGGGTGGGAGAGAGAGGGAGATGAGAGAGAGGCAAGCGGGAGGGGGTGGGAGAGCGAGGGGAGAGGAGAGAGAGAGAGAGGCATGAGGGAAGGGGGGTGGGAGAGGGAGCGGGAGAGAGAGAGAGAGGAAGAGGGGATGGTGGGTGGGAGAGGTTGGGAGAGAGAGGGAGCGGAGAGGAGAGAGAGAGGAGAGAGGAGAGAGAGAGAAGAGAGGAAAGAGGGGGGGGTGGAGAGCAGAGGAGGAGAGGGTGAGAGAGAGAGAGAGGGAGAGGGAGGGAGAGAGTGAGAGAGGATGAGGGGGAAGAGGGTGAGGGGTTGGGGGAGCGAGAGAGGGAAGAAGAGAGAGGGGAGTGCGAGATGAGAGAGGAGAGAGTGGAGAGAGAGGAAGAGGGAGGGGGTGGGAGAGAGAGGAGAGGAGAGGCGAGGGAGGAGAGAGGCGAGAGAGCGGAGCGGAAGAGGGAGGGGGGGTGGGGTAGTGGGACGAGCGAGGGTGAGAGTGAGAGGGAAGAGGGAAGGGGGTGGGGAGAGAGAGGGAGGAGGGAGGAGCGAGAGGAGAGAGAGAGGAAAGCAAGAGGGAAGAGGGAGGGGGTGGAAGAAAGAGGAGAGAGGGGGCGAGTGAGAGGAGAGAGTGGAAGAGGGGGGAGGGGGATGGGAGGGAGATGAGAAGGGAGGAGAGTGAGAGAGGAAGGGGGAGGGGGGTGGGAGGGGGGAGAGGAGTGAGGGAGCAGTGAGAGAGAGAGGACGCGGGTGGGGGGTGAGGTGCGAGAGGGAGAGAGCGAGGAGCGGAAGAGGTGAGGGGGAGGGGGAGAGAGAGAGGGGGAGGAGGTGAGAGAGGTAAAGATGGAGGGGGGTGGGATGAGCGGCGGAGAGAGGAGAGAGAGGAGAGAGGAGAGGGAGGGGGAGGGAGAGGAGGGAGAGAGTGAGTGAGAGGAGAGTGAGAGAGGAAGAGGGAGGGGGGTGGGGAGAAGAACGAGGAGTAGGAGGATGGAGCGGGAGGAAGAGAGGAGAGAGGGAGCGGCGAGGGGGGGCTGTGAGGGAGAGAGAGAGCGGAGAGGGAGAGAAGAAGAGGGACGAGAGAGGATGAGCGAGGAAGAGGGGAGGGGGAGGAGAGAGAGAGGGGAGGGTGAGAGAGGAAGAGGGAGGGGGTGGTGGGAGAGCGGGGAGAGAGGGAGAGTGTGAGAAGAGGAGAGAGAGAGAGGACAAGAGGGAGAGGGGGTGGGAAGAGAGAGAGTAGAGAGAGAGAGAGGGATGAGAGAGGCGAGAGAGGGAAGGAGAGGGAGGGAGGGGGAGGGAGGGAGAGCGGAGGAGTGAGCAGCGGAAGCGGGAGGGGGTGGGAGAGAGAGTGGGAGGAGAGAGGGAGAGGAGGAGAGTGAAGAGGGAGGGGGTGGGGGGAGCAGAGAGGGGGTGGGAGAGAAGAGAGGGAGAGAGAAGAGAGGAGAAGGGAGGGGGGAGGGAGAGAGAGAGAGGGGAGAGAGAGGAGAGGGAGAGAGGAAGGAGGGAGGGGGTGGCGAGAGCGGGAGGACGAGGAGAGAGGAAGAAGAGGGCGGGAGGTGGGAGGAGAGAGAGGGAGAGAGAGAGAGAGGAAGAGGGGAGGGCGGAGGGAGAGAGAGGGTGGGGAGCGAGAGAGAGAGAGCGGAGCGGGGGACGGGGGTGGGAGAGAGAGGGGAGAAGAGAGAGAGAGGGAAGAGGAAGAGGGAGGGGGTGGAGGAGGGGCGGGAGAGGAAGAGGGGAAGAGGCTGGAGCGAGAGGAAGAGGGAGGGGGTGGGAGAGAGAGGGAGAGCGAGAGAAGCGGAAGAGGGAGGGGGGTGGGAGAGAGTGAGGGAGAGGAGAGAGCGAGGAAAAGATGGGAGGGGTCGAGGAGGGAGAGAGAGTAGAGCGCGGAAGAAGAGAGCGAGAGAGGAAGAGGGAGGGGGTGGGGGGAGGGGAGGAGCGAGAGGGGGAGAGGAGGCGAGAGAGATGAGAGAGAGAGGCCGAGGGAAAGAGGGCGGGGGAGGAGGGAGAGAAGAGAGTGCGGGGAAGAGAGGAGAGAGGAAGAGGGTGGGGGGGTTGGAGGTAGAGCGAGGGAAGAGGAAGACGAGAGGAGAGAGAGGGAGAGAGCGAGGGAGATAGAGCGGAGAGAGTCGAGGAGAGGAAGAACGAGGGCAAAAACGAGGGAGTGGGTGGGGGGGGTGGGAGAGGAGAGGGAGCAGAGAGGGAGGGAGAGAGAGAGAGCGAAGGGGAGGAGGGAGGAGAGAAGAGGGGAAGAGGGCGGGGGGTGGTGGGGAGAGAGAGGGATCGAGATGAGAAGGGAGGGTGGGAGAGAGCGAGAGCAGAGGGAGGGAGAGAGAGCGGGGTTAGGGGGTGGGAGAGAGAGGGAGGAGAGAGAGAGGGAGGATTGAAAAGAGAGAGCGAGAAAGAGAGAGAGAGAGAGGGCTTGAAAGGCAAGAGTGAGTGAGAGAGTAGAGGGAGGGGGGGGAGGAGAGAGGGAGAGAGAGGGAGAGATGGCGAGAGAGCGAGCGGGCGAGAGGGAGGGAGGGAGGGAGAGAGTAGGCGAGAGGAGGAAAAAGAGGGGGGTGGGGGTGGGAGGAGAGCGAAGGGACAGAGAAGCGAGGAGGGAAGTAGAGGAAGAGAGAGGGGGAGGAGAGAGAGAGCGGGGAGGGAGGATAGAGAGCGAGGAGGAGAGGAGAGGAGGGAGAGAGAGAGCGCGAGAACAGAGTGAGGAAGAGGGTGGGCGAGAGAGAGAGAGCGGGGAAGAGAGAGAGTGAGGGAGAGAGCGAGATGCGAGGACGGAGGGGAAGGGGGAGGGGGGTGGTGGGAGTGAGAGGGAGGAGTGAGAGGGAAGAGAGAGACGAGAGAGGAAGAGGGAGGGGGGAGGGAGAGAGAGAGAGAGGGCGGGAGAATGGGAGAGGAGAGTGGGGGGGGAGAGTAGCGAGCGAGGAGGGAGAAGAGGGAGGAGAGTGAGAGGAAGAGGGAGGGGGGGAGGGAGTGGAGGAGAGGGAGAGAGAGAGAGAGGAGGAGAGAGGAGAGAGAGAGGAAGAGGGAGGGGGGTGTGGTGGGTGAGAGAGGAGGAGAGAGAGGTAGGGAGAGAGAGAGAGAGGAGCGAGGGGGGGGGAGGGGAGGGAGGAGGCGGAGGAGCGAGAGGAACTCGAAACTTTTTGTTATTGAGGGGAAAAGGAATAGGATTATAGCCTGTGTTCAAACCTACCCTCGTAAGATAAAAAGTATAAACTACTCTAGAAATAAAGGAAGACTGAAAAAAGGAGGAAAAGAAACCCCCCCCCCCCCCCCCCCCCCCCCCCCCCCCGAAAAACAAACCCATTGCATGGCAACAACAACAAGAACAATAAATGGCATAGAAAATACAGAATTCCCCACAAAATAAGGAGAGTAGGGATGGAGAGAGAGAGAGAGAGGGAGAGCAAGGGAAGAAAGAGAGAGATGGAATGGGAGGAGGCTATGGGGGAGTAAGGGTGAGGCACAGACACAGAGAGAGAGAGAGGGAGAGAGAGTGAGTGACAGAGGCAGAGACAGAGATAGGAGGAGGAGGAGGAATACAGATTTATGTTTATCTTAATCTTTTGATTTTATTTCTCGAAAGAGAGAGCAAGAGAGAGAGAGAGAGAGAGAGTGTGTGTGTGTGCGTGTGAGGGTATGAGTGAGAGAGAAAAGAGAGGGGTGGGGGGGGGAGGCGGCACAGAGAGAGGCACAGACAGAGAGAAAGACCACAAGATGGGAGGGAGTGAGAGTGGGGGAGAAGGGGAAGAGAGAGGGAGAGGGTGGAGAGGTTGGAGGGGGAGACAGAGGTACAGAGACAGGGAAAGAAAGTGAGAGGGAAAGAGAAAAAAATTTAAAAA
>NC_134877.1:2754519-2757019 GCF_041734735.1 Babylonia areolata
CATACACACACACACACACACACACACAGAGAGAGAGAGAGAGAGAGAGAGAGAGAGAGAGAGAGAGAGAGAGAGAGAGAACCGAACACCGGGTTAAAACATAGACTCACTTTGTTTACACAAGTGAGTCAAAAAAGTGTTTGTAATGTAAGTTTGACATTTCATTTCATTACCAATTTCTACATCATAATCATTGTTTACCGTGTCTTAATCTTACTTTATGAATTCATCAGTGTCAGCAAATAAAACACATAAAAGGTACAAAATCAAGGTCGTTGAAAACACCAGTTCAATAATCACCACTCATCGTGCGAGATCTTTTAGTGATACCGATTAACATTTACATATGTTATTCATAGATCTACAGTTTCAGTTTCAGTTTCAATAGCTCAAGGAGGCGTCACTGCGTTCGGACAAATCCATATACGCTACACCACTGCCTGACCAGCAGCGTAACCCAACGCGCTTAGTCAGGCCTTGAGGAAAAAAAAAAAAAGGAAAAAAAAGGTGAATCAATGATAGATAAGCTTACACAAATAAATAAATAAATAATAAATAATAACTATAATGTAAAAAAAAAAAAAGAAGCAAATAGATGTAAAACATTAAGACACACATTCACATATACACCCACACATGCATAACAGATATGCACCGAACACGCAGTTTCACAGATATGAAAACACAGTCAAATACATATAAACGCACATGAGCTCCAACACACACACACACACACACACACACACACACACCACACATTACCCTGCACCTCCTCTACCCCCCTCCTCCACACACTCATTTCTAGTCTACGTATCACAGCTTCCACGGCACACACACACACACACACACACACACACACACACACACACACACACACACACACACACACACACACACATACATACATACAGATCTACATACAATGGGAATTCTAACAAGAAATGTTAACCCATATTCAATTTTTTTAGATACAAAGGGGGCAATGTCTTTTCTGGTTCGAATTGTAAAGATGGACTTTACCATCCCAACACCGACTGTCCTAAAACACCTCTTGGCTGAGAGAGGGGGGGATGTATAACGTGAGCAAGACACTCTCTGCTATAATCAAATTCTTGCCCAGATGGTTGGGACAGCAGTTGTCTCCTTGACCTGCTGCTCTGATGGTCCAAGTCTAAGTGGAGTGATGACCTAGAGGTAACGCGTCCGCCTAGGAAACGAGAGAATCTGAGCGCGCAGGTTCGAATCACGGCTCAGCCGCCGATATTTTCTCCCCCTCCACTAGACCTTGATTGGTGGTCTGGACGCTAGTCATTCGGATGAGACGATAAACCGAGGTCCCGTGTGCAGCATGCACTTAGCGCACGTAAAAGAACCCACGGCAACAAAAGGATTGTTCCTGGCAAAATTCTGTAGGAAAATCCACTTCGATAGGAAAAGCAAATAAAACCGCACGCAGGAAAAAATACAAAAAAAAATGGGTGGCGCTGTAGTGTAGCGACGTGCTCTCCCTGGGGAGATCAGCCCGAATTTCACACAGAGAAATCTGTTGTGATAAAAAGAAATACAAATACAAAGTCGGAAACAACTGACTGTCATACGTATTACTGAGAGGGGGTACACCAAGTCCGAGTACGTCCAACTCTAAAGAAGTAAATACCACTTATCGTGATGTACTTTTCTCTCTCAAACACAACCTTAAATGACATATTATACTGTGAATATGTCTCATTGTCTCGAATAGCCCCATACTATTTCTGAACAGAAATGTCGACCAGACGATGTTTGGAAAGACACTGTCACATTTCCAACCGAAACCAGTTTGACATAAAATCGATACGATACGATACGATACGATAGGACATGGTACGATGCGATACGATACGCGTACCATGTCCTATCGATCGCATCGCATCGTATCGTATCGTATCACATCGTACCATGTCCTATCGTATCGTATCGTATCGTATCACATCGTACCATGTCTTATCGTATCGTATCGAATCACATCGTACCATGTCCTATCGTATCGTATCGTATCGTACCATGTCCTATCGTATCGTATCGTATCGTACCATGTCCTATCGTATCGTATCGTATCACATCGTACCATGTCCTATCGTATCGTATCGTATCGTATCACATCGCATCGTACCATGTCTTATCGTCTCTTATCGTATCGCATTGCATCGTGTCCTATCGTATCGTATCGTATCGTGCTGTATTGTACTGTATTGTGATGTGTGTTCCATTCATTTCTTCGCTGTATGAAGTTCGGGCTGCTCTCCCAGATAAGAACGCTGTTGTCATTCTGCTAGGGCTGCCTTTGTTTCTGTCTGCAGATGTGTTCGTTGGACTGTCAAAATAGTTGTTCACTTTTTCTGTTGAAACGGCTCCATTGTTGTCACGGGGTCTTTTACGTGCGCAATAGTGCATGCTGCACCCTGGACCTGGTTTTTTTTTTTATCAGCCTAACAGCCAGACCACCACCCAATGTCTAGGG
>NC_134877.1:2762019-2769519 GCF_041734735.1 Babylonia areolata
ATCTCATTTAAAAGACTAGCACCCAGACCACCACCACAACAATTTCTTCCGGAGGAGGAAGTGAACACCCAGGTCTGCACAATACGGAGCGCGAACCCGCAGACACCAGCTTCCTGGTGGGAAACTGTGACCACAGGTCCACTCCTGCACTGCTGTCAACTTCTTCAAACAAAATCAGCATGGCCATTCGCTAATCAGGAGAGACAACACTCAGACAAGGGACAAACCTTCATCACTCCGGGAACTAAAAAAAAAAAAAAAAAAAAGGGGGGGGGGGGTGGGGGGGGGGGGGGGGGGGGGGGGGGGGGGGGAGGGGAGGAGGGGACGGTATCACAAGACAAGACAAGACAAGACCACCAGGCAAAATTGCTTATCTTCACCCATTGCCCTCGGGGACACGAGAAATAAAGATTTTTTGCCTTGTCGTGCTCCAAATTAGAGTCTGCACGACACAACACTAAGTGAAAAAAAAAAGGGATGAGCACGATAGAAAGAAGAACAACAGACAACAGAATGTAAGAATGTTGTTGTTGGGTTTGAGAAGAAAGGAAAGAAAAGATATATAGAAAGAGAGAGAGCGAGAGACAGACAGACAGACAGAGACAGAGAGACAGACAGACAGAGACACAGAGAGAGAGAGGGGGAGAGACAGACAGAGGGAGACACAGAGAGAGACACAGAGAGACAGACCGACAGACCGACAGACAGAGACAGAGACAGAGAGACAGAAAGACAGAGACACAGAGAGAGACAGACAGACAGAGACACAGAGACAGACAGGCAGACAGAAACAGAGAGAGACAGAGAGACAGACAGACAGACAGAGAGAGACAGAGAGAGAGAGAGAGAGAGAGACAGAGAGAGACAGAGACAGACAGACAGAGAGAGAGAGAGAGAGAGAGAGAGAGAGAGAGATGTCGTGAACCCAAATGAGCAATTAACACAGAAATCTATACATTGTATGAAACGAATATACTGTAAATTCTATCATTAAAAAACAGAGATGTTGCCGATGAGTTTGAGGTGAAAAGCTTTGTGCGAGGGTCACATCACTGTCGTTCTCTTCGTGCACAACAAGGATGAAAGCTGACCAGTTCCACTGTGTCCGTGCTGCTGGGGCAGATGGCGAGGGGCCTCCCAAAACTACCAGCAAGTGGAAACTTTCGATTCTGAGTTAAGAAAACTACAAACAAGTGGAAACTTTCGATTCTGACTAAAGAAAACTACAAGCAAGTGGAAACTTTCGATTCTGACTAAAGAAAACCACAAGCAAGTGGAAACTTTCTCGATTCTGACTAAAGAAAACTACAAGCAAATGGAAACTTTCTCGATTCTGACTAAACAAAACTACAAGCAAGTGGAAACTTTCGATTCTGACAAAAGAAAACTAATAGCAAGTGGAAACTTTCTCGATTCTGACTAAAGAAAACTACAAGCAAGTGGAAACTTTCTCGATTCTGACTAAAGAAAACTACAAGCAAATGGAAACTTTCTCGATTCTGACTAAACAAAACTACAAGCAAGTGGAAACTTTCTCGATTCTGACTAAACAAAACTACAAGCAAGTGGAAACTTTCTCGATTCTGACTAAAAACAACAAGCAAGTGGAAACTTTCTCGATTCTGACTAAAAAAAAACAACAAACTACAAGCAAGTGGAAACTTTCGATTCTGAGTAAAGAAAACTACAAGCAAGTGGAAACTTTTGATTCTGACTAAAGAAAACTACAAGCAAGTGGAAACTTTCTCGATTCTGACTAAAGAAAACTACAAACAAGTGGAAACTTTCGATTCTGACTAAAGAAAACTACAAACAAGTGGAAACTTTCGATTTTGATAAAGAAAACTACAAGCAAATGGAAACTTTCTCGATTCTGACTAAAGAAAACTACAAACAAGTGGAAACTTTCTCGATTCTGAGTAAAGAAAACTACAAGCAAGTGGAAACTTTCTCGATTCTGAGTAAAGAAAACTACAAGCAAATGGAAACTTTCTCGATTCTGACTAAAGAAAACTACAAGCAAGTGGAAACTTTCTCGATTCTGACTAAAGAAAACTACAAGCAAGTGGAAACTTTCTCGATTCTGAGTAAAGAAAACTACAAGCAAGTGGAAACTTTCTCGATTCTGAGTAAAGAAAACTACAAGCAAATGGAAACTTTCTCGATTCTGACTAAAGAAAACTACAAGCAAGTGGAAACTTTCTCGATTCTGACTAAAGAAAACTACAAGCAAGTGGAAACTTTCGATTCTGACTAAAAACTACAAGCAAGTGGAAACTTTCGATTCTGACTAAAGAAAACTACAAACAAGTGGAAACTTTCTCGATTCTGACTAAAAAACAACAACAAACTACAAGCAAATGGAAACTTTCGATTCTGAATAAAGAAAACTACAAACAAGTGGAAACCTTCGACTCTGACTAAAGAAAACGATCTACTAAACGGGAGACTTTTTTTTTTTTTTTGTCCTGTAAGAGTGGGGGGTGGGAGAATGGTCTGCGATATCTATCCTCCCTCTCTTGAATTAAAGGGATTCCAAATCCGCGTGCAATGAAGGGCGATGTCTCCGCCATTAAGGCAGTGAAGCCGTCACTGCTGATTGGACGCTTTCACAACCAACATGGCCACATACCGGGCAGGGCGGCGCGGCGACACGCTTGTCAACGAAATCACGTGACGACACCCCAGTCCGTTTGAGTTGAGAGTGCTCAATGGAGCTAACGAACAGTCTGACCCGGACGACAAATTGGCCTTAATTTCTACCCCCCCACCCCCACCCCCCCGCCTCCACCAACCCCCCATTCCCCCTCTCTCCCTACCCCTGTGACGTGGACTCGTTATCACCTTTTTTTTTTTTCTCTTCCCCCCCGCCCCCTCCCTTTCTTTTCAAAGCCATGCTTCCTTTGAACTGTTCATCCTCTGTCCTAGCTTTCTGACATTGCAGTGTTTAGCACTGTATAGTAGTGTATTGTAATGGCTTGTATTGCATTACATTGCATTGTATTGCAATGTATTGAATTGTGTCGTATTGCATTGCATTGCGTTGGCTTGTATTGTCATGCATTGCTCGTATTGCCTTGTATTGCATTTCCTTGTATTGTACTGTATTGTATTGCATTTCCTTGTATTGTACCGCATTGTATTGTATTGCATTGTCTTGTCTTGTATTGCATTGCCTTGTATTGTACTGTATTGCATTGTTTTGCATTGTATTGCATTGCCTTGTATTGTACTGTATTGTATTGCATTGCATCGTTTTGTATTATATTGTATTGCTTTTTTGTCACAACTGATTTCTCTGTGTGAAATTCGGACTGTTAACCCTGGGTAGGCTGGTCACTACAGTGGATGTTTCGTCACTACTGTACGACTGCTCAGTACAGGAAGGCGGGGCCCAATCCTCTCCCTTCCGCGATTTGAACCATCCACACCTGGGTGAAGTGAGGAACGGGAGGAGAGTGCCCTTCCCATGGCAAAAACGGGGCCTCGAACCCTGATCACTGGAGGACACTCGGTCAGAAAGTTCCACAACGCCAAACCCACTCTGCCACGGCGCCTCAGATTTGTCTCAAAGGGTCTGAGTGAAAGGGACTGATTTATCATACAGTCACTGACTGGGACACGTCTGATCGGAAACGACCCTCACTTATCAACCTGCATCATTAACCCACATTACACCACCGCCACGGCCCTATGCTCAGCAAAGTGAGAGCTGCATGATCAAATGTTTCCCCACTGCAATGGGAAGACATCTATAGCTTAGTCTTTTGTGAAGGGCGATGACTGAACTTGGCCCAACACTCGGCCTATATCACAGACTGACATAAGTTTTACATTTTGGGCCAACAGCAAAGTGAGAGCTGTATTATCAATGGTTTCTCCAGTCAATGGGAAACCATTTACAGCTTAGTCTTTTGTGAAGGACTATGACTCTCAAACTAGGAGGCAAAATTGCACTGGCTCTTAGTGCTGCAGCCTTGTGGGCTAGTTGGCCTTTGGGAACCATCCCAACGCCGACTGTCCTAAAACTCTCTTGGCCGAGAGAGTGGGGATGTACTTGGGCAAGACACTCTCCACTATAATCAAATTCTAGCCCAAATAGTCGGAACAGCAGTTGCCTCCTCTGCTGCTCTGATGGTCATGGTCGGACACGACTGACTATCATATCATGACTGAATCTGCAAGGCAAGATTGCAATAGGTCTTAGCTGCAGCCTTGGGGGCTATGTGGCCTTTGGGAACCATCCTGACACTGACTGTCCTATAGCCCTCTTGGTCGAGAGAGTGGGGATGTAACTTGAACAAGACATTCTCCTCTATACTCAAATTCTTCAAAAAGAACACAAACGAGAGGCCTCCCCAGTGGTAAGAACATCTGACCCACAACCAACATCACTTTGGAAAGGACAATGTGCAAGTTCTCCACAGAGAAGCAAGATGGTTCCAGAGGGGAGAGTAAAGGAGGCAGTCCACATCACCGCCAGGAACCCCACCCTCAACCGTGACCGGGGCCGACACAACCTGCCGTCGGTGTACTCCTCACTCGTCAAGTCACATTGTCGGGAGTTCGCTCACGGCGATGCGTACAGCTGCTAATTCTCTACCCAGCATTTGCGCTGAAGAAGCCGGCCGGATCGCCGACGAAAGCTACGCAAGTGAGTAGCCTTCTTTGACTGAGAGATCGGTTTAACTTGGTAGTCATAATCAAATTCTTGCCCAGATGTTGGGGACAGCAGTTGTCTCCACTGCCGCACTGATGGTAAAAGTGGAACATGACTGGCTGTCACACACACACACACACACACCTACACACACACACACACACACACACACACACACCTACACACCACACACACACACACACACCTACACACACACACACACCTACACACACACACCTACACACACACCTACACACACACACACACCTACACACACACCTACGCACACCTACACACACCTACACACACACACACACACATACACACACACCTACACACACACACCCACACACACACACACCTACACACACACACACACACCTACACACACACCTTCACACACACGCACCTTCACACACACACACACACACACACAACTACACACACCTACACACACACACACACACCTACACACACACACACACACACACACATACACACACACACACCTACACACACACACACACACACACACACACACACACACACACACACACACCTACACACACACACCTACACACACACACACATACACATACACACACACACATACACACACACACACCTACACACACACCCACCTACACACACACCCACACACACACACACACCTACATACACACACCTACACACCACACACCTACACACACCTACACACACCTACACCTACACACACACACACACACACACACACACCTACACACACACACACACACACACACCCACCTACACACACACACACCTACACACACACACACCTACACACATACACACACACACATACACGCACATACACACACACACACACACACACACACACACACACACACACACACACACACACACACACCGCCACCTCCACAGGCAGTGCATGATGGGACTGTGGGGTCAGAGTTATAGCTCAGAGTCCAGAGTTTAGAATCTGGTGAAGGGGAGATAGGGAAAGGATGGGAGGGCGTCAAGAGAGGGGGGTGATGTGTGTGTGGGGTGAGGGGGGGGGGAGGGGGGGGGAGAGGGGGCGATTCGGATAACTCACTGGACCTGATGGAAGCTGAGCAAACTGTGGCCAGGCTGATGTTGTTACGAAACCTGTTTGCAACTCCATTAGTGACTAATGCCTAGACTTCCTGGGTGTGTTTGTTTCTTTGTATTTGTATTTGTATTTCTTTTTATCACAACAGATTTCTCTGTGTGAAATTCGGGCTGCTCTCCCCCAGGGAGAGCGCGTCGCTACACTACAGCGCCACCCTTTTTTTTTTCTTTTTTTTTTCCTGCATGCAGTTTTATTTGTTTTTCTCTATCGATGTGGATTTTTCTACAGAATTTTGCCAGGAACAACCCTTTTGTTGCCGTGGGTTCTTTTACGTGCGCTAAGTGCATGCTGCACACGGGACCTCGGTTTATCGTCTCATTCGAATGACTAGCGTCCAGACTACCACTCAAGGTCTAGTGGAGGGGGAGAAAATATCGGCGGCTGAACCGTGATTCGAATCAGCGCGCTCAGATTCTCTCGCTTCCTATGCGGACGCGTTACCTCTAGGCCATCACTCCACATCTTCTTTCGTCAGCACCGACATTGTCACTGGCCGCTTGCAACTCACGGGGTTTGCATGCAACGGCAATGCATTGCAAGCAGACGCTGGTCATGTATTCTGACTAACTGATGATGCAGTTTGGGATTTGGGTTGTTCTCTTTTGTCAAAACAACAACCCCCCCCCCTCCACACACACACACACACACACACACACACACACACACACACACACACACACACACACACACACACACACCCTAGAAAAAACAAAACAACAACAACAAAAAAAACAACCACCAAACAAACGGAAACACACACACACACACACACACACACACACACACAGCAACAACAACAACAACAACAACACACACACACACACACACACACACACACACACACACACACACACACACAAACTGCACTTGTAAGTTTCATGCCGTTGACTTATTAACCAGTTTCAGCAGCTCACTCCCCCCCCCCCTCACTCTCCCTGCCCCCCTCTAGCCTCCCCCCTCCCTCCCCGCACGCCACCCATCTCTCTATTTTAACACTGAACCCAAAGTCTTTGTTGTGCTAATTAGAAATGCGGTTACTCCTCCTCCTGATCCTCCTCCAACTACTACTAGCACCACCACAGCACCACCACCACCACCACCACTGTTACCACCACCACCACCATCACCACCACCACCCCACCACTATCACCACCACCACCACCCCACCACTACCACCACCACCACCACAACCACCCCACCACTACCACCATCACCAACACCCCACCACTACCACCACCACCACCATCCCACCACCACCACCACAACCACCACAACCACCCCACCACTACCACCATCACCAACACCCCACCACTACCACCACCACCACCATCACCACCACCACCACCCCACCACCACCGCAAGCATTGTGCTGAGTTTGCGCAGGAACATTATTCCAATTCCTTATCCAGGTACATAATTTCAATTCCTTATCCAGGTACATTATTCCAATTCCGTATCCAGGAACATTATTCCAATTCCTTATCCAGGTACATAATTTCAATTCCTTATCCAGGTACATTATTCCAATTCCGTATCCAGGAACATTATTCCAATTACCTATCCAGGAACATTATTCCAATTCCTTATCCAGGTACATTTTTTCAATTACCTATCCAGGTACATTATTCCAGTTCCCTATCCAGGATTATTATTCCAATTCCTAATCCAGGTACATTATTTCAATTCC
>NC_134877.1:2774519-2779954 GCF_041734735.1 Babylonia areolata
TGTGTGTGTGTGTGTGTGCATGCGTGCGCGCATCCGTTGTGTGTCTGTGCGTATGAGTCTCCTTTTACGGATGCAGTCTACCACTACCATCTCTCTCTCTCTCTCTCTCTCTCTCTCTCTCTCTCTCTCTCTCTCTCTCTATATATATATATATATATATATATATATATATATAGTGTGTATGTGCGAGTGTGTGTAGACTCTCTCTCTCTCTCTCTCTCTCTCTCTCTCTCTCTCTCTCTCTGTGCGCGCGCGCGTGTGTATGTGTGTGTGTGCGTGTGCATGCGTGTGCGCGCATCCGTTGTATGTCTGTGCGTATGAGTCTCCTTTTACGGATGCAGTCTACCACTACCATCCCTCTCTCTCTGTCTCTCTCTCTGTCTCTCTGTCTCTCTCTCTCTCCCTCTCTCTCTCTGTCTCTCTCTCTTTCTCTGTTATCTGTGATACAGTCCAGACCCCCCCCCCTCTCTCTCTCTTCCTCAGACAACAATACACTTCACCCCGTGGTCTCAATGGACCGCTGGCCAAGTGGTAAGGCGTACGCCTGGGGAGCGAGAGACTGTAAGGTGTGGGATCGAATCCCACAGTCGCCAGAGTGATTTTCTCCCCCCCCCCCCCCCCAAGCCCCCCCCCCCCCCCCCCCCCCCCTGGAGCGGTGGTCTGGACAGACGTACAGGTTCCCGTGTGCATCATCTACTTTAGCGGGCGTAAAAGAACCCACGGCAGTCTGTTGTGCAACTGACCCCGTGTTTTGTAAATCGCTCAGAGCTTGGTCTCTGGCCGAAGATAAACGTTGTTTATGTATCAGCAGTAATAATACTCATATCACTTCTTCTTCTTCAGCGTTCCCAGGCCATGTTGGGACGGTCAGTCCAGAGTAAGTTACCAATAACACTAATTCCACTGCTACTACTATTACTACCACTACTAAACAAAAACAACAACAAAAACAACAATAATAATAATAACAGCAGTAACAATAGCAACAATAATATGTTGTTGTTTTTTTATTATACCATCGTTCAGTCTAGCGTTGTTTCTTCTTCTGCGTTCACTCGTATGCACACGAGTGGGCTTTTACATGTATGACCGTTTTTACCCCGCCATGTAGGCAGCCATACTCCGTTTTCGGGGGTGTGCATGCTGGGTATGTTCTTGTTTCCATAACCCACCGAACGCTGACATGGATTACAGGATGTTTAACGTGCGTATTTGATCTTCTGCTTGCATATACACACGAAGGGGGTTCAGGCACTAGAAGGTCTGCACATATGTTGACCTGGGAGATCGTAAAAATCTCCACCCTTTACCCATCAGGCGCCGTCACCGTGATTCGAACCCGGGACCCTCAGATTGACAGTCCAACGCTTTAACCATTCGGCTATTGCGCCCGTCTAGCGTTCTTGTTATTTTCCTGCCTAGTCAGTCAAAATAAAACAAAATAAAACGAAACAAAACAAAACTCACATCACAATGCACCTGCACGACGACTACACCACTGACACACACACACTACCACCAACACAGCTATTCCCTCGTTCCAACACACAGCTCAGCTGACCATTTTCATAACCCTACATACCTGACGACCGCCTGAACTGGCGCAATAGCCGGAGAGAGAAAGCAGTCCGATTTTCACTCAGAGAAAATCTGCAGTGATAAAAGTGACACAATGCATGCCAGTAAAATACAATAAATTCAAAAATATGTTACGACATGTTTGCCGATATCACGTATTGTGGATGTACACACTGGAAGAAAGCTTGTGTTTTAAGAAATGAGAAAAATGGCATTTGACTATTGTATAACTCTTCTGTCATAACAGATTTCTCTGTGTGAAAATCGCGCTGCTCTCCCGAGGGAGAACGCGTTGCTACACTGAGAACGCCACCCTTTTTTTTCTTCTTTTTCTGCATGCAATTTTATTAATTTTGTTTTCTTATCTTACAACATTCTTCCGGGGACAAACTTTTTGTTGCCGTGGGTTCTTTTACGTGCGTTAAGTACATGCTGCACAAGGGACCTCGGTTTATCGTCTCATCCAAATGACTAGCGTCCAGACCACCACTTAAGTGTAGGAAGAAAATACGGGCGACTGTGGGATTCGAACCAGCGTGCACAGACTCTCTCGTTTTCTGGGCGGAAGCGTTATCACAACGCCAATACTCCATTATCATTTCTGACAGTGAGCCATTCAGTGTGTCAGTGTGACACCCGACATGTTGTTAACTTACCAAAGAACAAAGATTTTTTTTTAAGGTATCAAAATGACCCCCAGGTATGTATTCTGGTCAAGACTTCCTTCATTCATGTACACACACTTACTCGCGCATAAGCATATCAACTGTAACTTAATGTCAAACATTCATCTCTGATTCCACCTGCCTTGTCTCCGGTCCCCCCCCCCCCCGGCCCCCCAAACTCACCACTCACCACCACCACCACCCACACACCTCCCCTCCTACTTTTTAAACGATAACATTCAAATGCCACAAACTGATACTGTCACAAAATGTCTGCATTGACAACTATGTGTGACGGGTCATAAAACCTAGTTCCACTCCGCATTACCCATTCTACCCAAGAGAGTTTACAACTTCTGCATGATTCCCTGCAAAACTAATGGATGAAAAAACAAAAGCAGGAAATCAACAGTTTTTTGTTTTTTTTCCCTCCACAGCCGGAAATACTGTAGAAATTAGTTCCCTTTGTTTACAGTTCGTGCCTGGAGGAACACGGAACCCGTTTCACTGAAACACAGTTTGACAGCAGATCATTGCTCGGGTGCAGGGCTCAATCAGTTAAACATACTCACAGCCTCGCCTCACGAAACGAACAGCTTCCCTGAGAGTGATATATCAATTCTCTTCGGTGTGTCGAGGTGGTTTTTTATTTATTTTATATATATATATATATATATATATATATATATATATATTTTTTTTAGGTTACGTGATTAGTTGTGTTCTTTGGTAAACACTCGCGTCATAATAGGATTTGTTTTTGTTTGTTTTTTGCCTTGCCTTTTTCATGTTCGTGGAAGTTGTGCTTAGTACTCTTTGCAGAGTGAAAGGTTTTATGTTTTCAAGTGTATTTACTTTTACCAGCAGTCTTTTCTCTTTTTTTTTTCTCCATAGTCAGATCCGTCTTTGGGACGTGAGAACGTGTAGGAGCAGAGAGAGCTCAGCGCTACCACCAAGCTGAAGGTCTATTGTGCAGTGGTTAGTACCACCTTCCTTTACGCCAGTGAGACCTGAACTGTCCACAGCAGACACGCAAAACAGTTCCATCGCTTCCACCTGAACTGTCTCCGCAGACTCCTCCACGTCAGGTAGCAGGACAAAATCCCCGTCACGAAAATCCTGGAACGAGCTGGCTTCTGTCAGCATCTACACCCTCCTGCAGAAAGCCCGAGCCAGGCGGGCTAGACAAGTTGGTCAGAATGCCAGAGTATTGAGTCGACTGCCTAAGCAGCTGCTGCATGGCAACTGTGTCAGGGCAAGCGCTCAGCTGGAGGGCAGAAGAAATGCTACAAAGACAGCCCCGTTCCTTCGCGACCGACTGAGGCATTTGCTCAATCAAGGAACCAAGAAACTTCACTTCGTCTAAGTCAACAAAACTGCAAAGGCAAGAATATAGTTCACCCACACAACTAGACTAAAAAAACGAAATGCAGTGTGTCTCAAAACGCCGACAGAACTATTTCGGTGGAAGATGTGAAAGTTGACCAAAGAGTCCATTCCTCTTTTCAGTTGGCTCAATGAAGCCCAGGATTGCTCTGGGAATTGGGGACGTGACATTCGTCTTCACTAAACGTTAGGCTCCGTTAGACTGTATACACAAAGTCCACTTTCTCCCTGTGTGTCAAAGCGTCAGGACTGGGGAAAAAAAACCCAACAACATCATTTTCTGATACCCAGGCTTTGACACACAACCAGCAGACGTGCATGGAGGACTGTGGTGAACACTTCTGTGTGGCAGAGTTGACAAGGGGAAGACGACTCTTAGCGTCAGCTGTGGAGATGGTATGGGTGTTCGCCCACGCTTTCCCGCAACCCCATAATCTATCGCACAGTCCGAGACTGAGGGGTGGGTGGGTGGGGGGACTCCCACACTTTCTCGTTTGCTAAGTGCGAAAAAGCGTGGGACAGCGAGGAAGCGTAGTCGTTTCTCTTGTCTTGACACGCTTTGGCCTTGACACGCCATGGCCTTGACACGCTTTCGCCCTCCCACACTTGTTACACACTGCGAGAACAGGTGGGAAGTCATTGTCATGTTTTTCCCTATCATTGAAACCATGTCCTTTGGATTCGGGGTTGGTTTCTGGTCTTCTCTCAAAAAAAAAACTAAGAGAAATTATAGTATATATATATATATATATATATATATATATATATATATATATGTGTGTGTGTGTGTGTGTGTGTGTGTGTGTGTGTGTGTGTTTTCTTTCTTCGTTAATCAAAACCTCCGCGGCTTCTACAGTACTCACTCTTTATTTTATTTCATTTAAAGTCATTGGGAACGTAGCTGGGTTTGACTTGTTACGTTCATTACAAGTTGTTTCACTTGTCATATAAACGACTTCCCTTGAACATTCTGTGATTGTATTTCTGTTTATTTCAATATCGACCGTTGATTCCACCTTCCAACAATCCCATTCCAACTACCCATATAACGCTACATCCTCTCCTATATGTGTTTATATATTCTTAAATGACATTTAAATGTGACGATTAACCCACTCTGTACGGCCAGTCCTCTCTTCTCCCCTACACAGACCCCTCGGATGTCCAGTGGGTGTCTGGATGACCCAACCTTTAGCTTCCGTCGTCAGAATTGTGGTATTCTTTGTCAACATTCACGTCTTCAGTATAAGAGCCTTCCGCTTGCAATATTTTGATGATGGTAACTGGGGTGAAACGCTGTTAACGCCGCCTCTTTCGCCGTTCGTATGGAAAGAGTTAAGGCTATGTTCACACTAAGCCAAGCTAGTTGCCGATTGTCGTCACACTGACTCAGCAACACACTTCAGTCAGACACAGCCAGCTGCTGTCAGCTACGGCGCTCTCCAGACGGAAGAAACGAACATTGTTGGGATTCACACTGCTAAGTATCATTGAAAAGTTCCGTCCCTTGAATCAGCCATCCGTATCATCCGTGTGCACGCCACAAACAAACAGAAACAAGTGAGGCAAGGCCTTCAAGACTCACTTGTGATAAATTAAGTCCCCTAGCATTAATTACAGAGTACTTTCCCTTTTTTACTATCTGCACCAAAACGTTTGCAAAATAAATAAAAATTCCACGCTTAGCAAAAGAAGTTCCTGTTTGAACATAAAATGATAATAATGACTGCTCTTGTTGTTGGGTCAGAATATCAGATCAAAGTGCCAAGTTTAGAGAATACAAAAAATATTAAAAAAATAAAACAT
>NC_134877.1:2785054-2817554 GCF_041734735.1 Babylonia areolata
GCAGTCAGGGTCGAAGTCCGAGGGATGCCACAAACTCGGACGTCCGGTGAAGATCGGCTGCCGTCCCCCAGAGCTTGGTGTTGAGGTCAGCACCCCCAGGCCAGGATCTTCTCATACAGGGGGCAGTCTTGGAGAATATGGGATGGGGTCTGGTCAGCCTGGCCGCAATCACATAGGGATGTGGCTGCCACTCCAATCCTCTCCAGGTGTGCTCGGAGGCCGCAGTGTCCTGTGCGAAGGCGGTAGATGGTAGTCTGGTGTCTACTCTCCAGTGTCCTGATGGGATCTTGGTGTGCCTGGTAGCCTCCGTTCAGGGTGACCCAGCCTCTTCGGAATCTGCTGCGGAGGAGAGTTTTTGTTTCCTCATATGTGGCAGGAATGGTTGGCTGTGTGAGCTGGCTTCCTTCCTTAGCGAGGTGGTCTGCACGCTCGTTGCCTGGGAGGCCTACATGTGCAGGCACCCACTGGAGGGTCGTTGGGGCTGTTTGGGTAAGGGTTGTGAGGGAGGCCTTAAGGGACTGGATCAGTGGACCAGGATCAGGGGAGTCAAGGGCCTGGAGTGTGGACATGGAGTCAGTGAAGATGGAGATGCTGCCAAGGGGATTTCCACAGGAGGAGAGGAATTCTGCTGCTGTTTTGATATATAGAGTAAGCTTGGGGGAAAAAAAAGGCATGTCAGCGGAAACGAACCACGCATGTTCAGTTCCGATGCAAGCAGGCTAATCCCCAAGGTTGCGACAGATCTGACACTTGAAAATGTTGACGTTTTCTTCTTTGTGTGATAAACAGATGTGATTGTAGTGAACGTAATAACGCCGTTTAAATCTTCTTGTGTGTGTGTGTGTGTGTGTGTGTGTGTGTGTGTGTGTGTGTGTGTAGTGTGTGATCATATCTCGATTATTCTTTTATTTCGGTGGTAAAGGAGACGTTGCCATCTCCTTCAAGCACATCGCAACACATTGTATTAACGACGGGCTGAAGGAAACGATCCATTCAATTTTTTCTTTTATGTTCATTCCAGTTAATTCACTGTCCACTTCAGAATATTTATATGCAGCAAACACATCGAAGGTGTAGTTAGTGTTTCTTTCCTTTTAACTGTGAACAAGAAAAACGAGGTAACGTCGTCTTCGAACACAACCTACCTTCTTGTCGGCCAACAAACCCAGTGGAAAGCGGTTTAGGGAATTTTCGGATTTCGGAACACATCTCAACGAAATAAACCCTTAATGATGAGGAAATACGGCTTAATTCAGTAGGCTTACAACCTGTTATTGGTATGAGTGTGAGGATTTTTTTTTATTTTTCTTTTTTTACTATATTTAAGCCAATTTTGGTATTGGCAGACAAAGTATTTCCAGAGAAAATGGCAATGTTAAAGTTTAACACACACACACACACACACACAGAGAGAGAGAGAGAGAGAGAGACACACAGAGAGAGAGAGACAACCGAACACCGGGTTAAAACACAGACTCACTTTGTTTCCACAAGCGAGTCCAAAACCACCACCAAGAAAGCCGCGCGTCCTTGGTCATAATAATATAAGACCTGTTTATCGTTCAATCTCCATCCAGTCCCCTCCACTTACACACTTACCCTCTGCCCCCCGCCGCCCATTGCCCGCCGCCCTCTCCCCCCACTCCCCCACACTCTCGTCTTGTTCCTGCTCCATACATACACGTCAAGTACTGATGCAGCCAGTCCAAGGAGGCTCAGTATGCAGTTCATAATTACCATCATAATGAGAGCAGTGTGGCCTTGTACTGCATCTTCTGCGCTAAAGTGCTCACGTGCTTGTGTTAGCCTTTTTGCAGGCCTGCTTTGGACCAGACTGTGTTTTTGTTTTTGTTTTTTTGTTGGTTTTTTTGTTTGTTTGTTTGTTTGTTTTTGTTTTTTTGGGTTTTTTTGTTTGTTTGTCTTGGGTTTTTTTTTTCCGTGTGTGTGTGTGTGTGGTGGGAGGGGCAGGTGGTGGGTGGCTGGTGGCATGTATGTGTGCGTTTATGTGTGTGTGTGTGTGTGTGTGTGTGTGTGTGTGTCAGACTGTCGGTAGACCGGTCTATGTCATGTCAGTTTGTGCATGCATGTATGTATGTCTCTGTTATACAACAAAACAGCACGCGTTCAATCACACGAACACACTGGGGCGTGCACGAACGCACTGGACGAAGTCTGTCGTGTTCTGAGGCCAGCCGGAAAAGACTGGTGAACTGAGTGCGAGGGTCCGGTGCCACAACTTCAAACTACCCCTCCGCTGGGATTTAGCCTGGGGGGGTCATTCTGGGCTCGCCAACAGTGACCCCACACCCCCTCCCCTTCCTCCCCATGTTGGGGATAATTTTCTACAGGATCTTTAACGTGCGTAATTGATCTTCTGTGTGTGTATACATATGAAGGGGGGTTCAAGGACAAGCAGGTCCCACATCTGTTTGACCTGGGAGATGGGGGGAAAATCTCCACACAGGCGCCGTGACCGGAATTCGAACCTGGAACCCTCAGATTGAAAAGTCCAACGCTTTAAGCACGTCAGTAATCCATAGTCAGCGTTCGGTGGGTTATGGAAACAAGAGCACAGCCAGCATGCACCTCCACGCCCCTCCCCCAGTGTGACTGGTAAAAATGGCTAACGTTTAACTCTCTCCATACGAACGGCGAAAGAGACGACGTTAACAGCGTTTCACCCCAGTTACCATCATCAAAATATTGCAAGAGGAAGGCCCTTATACTGAAGAGGTGAATGTTGACAAATAGTACCACAATTCTGACGACGGAAGCTAAAGGTTGGGTCATTCAGACACCCACTGGACATCCGAGGGGTCTGTGTAGAGGAGAAGAGACGACTGGCCCGTACTGAGTGAATTAAGTTACACACACCCGCACGCACACACAAGACAGCGTTCTTATATTCCACGAACACACAGACAGACCACCACCACCACCACCACCACCCTCCACGCCCTTGCTATCAAAGATGACATTTCTACAAAACTTTGCCACACGCTTCTGATTCCGTGGTTTTCTTTTCCGTCCTCTGATAAGTGCATGCTGCAAACGGGGACCTCGGCTTTAATCATCTCATTTAAAAGACTAGCACCCAGACCACCACCACAACAATTTTCTTCCGGAGGAGGAAGTGAACACCCAGGTCTGCACAATACGGAGCGCGAACCCGCAGACACCAGCTTCCTGGTGGAAACTGTGACCACGGGACCACCCCTGCACTGCTGTCAACTTCTTCAAACAAAATCAGCATGGCCATTCGCTAATCAGGAGAGACAACACTCAGACACGGGACACGGGGGTGGGGGGGGGGGGGGGGGGGGGGGGGGGGGGGGGGGGGGGGGGGGGAGGGGGGGGGGGGGGGGCGGGGGGGGGGGGGGGGGGCGGGGGGGGGGTGGGAGGGGGGAGGGGACGGTATTACAAGACAAGACAAGACCACCAGGCAAAATTGCTTATCTTCACCCATTGCCCTCGGGGACACGAGAAATACAGATTTTTTGCCTTGTCGTGCTCCAAATTAGAGTCTGCACGACACAACACTAAGTGAAAAAAAAAAAAGGGATGAGCACGATAGAAAGAAGAACAACAGACAACAGAATGTAAGAATGTTGTTGTTGGGTTTGAGAAGAAAGGAAAGAAAGGATAGAAAGAGAGAGAGCGAGAGAGAGAGAGACAGACAGACAGGCAAAGAGACAGACAGACAGAGACAGACAGAGAGAGAGCGAGAGACAGACAGACAGACAGACAGAGACAGACAGACAGACACACACACACACACAGAGAGAGAGAGAGAGAGAGAGAGAGAAGAGAGAGAGAGAGAGATGTCGTGAACCCAAAAATTTAAAGAGCAATTAACACAGAAATCTATACATTGTATGAAACGAATATAACTGTAAATTCTATCATTAAAAAACAGAGATGTTGCCGATGAGTTTGAGGTGGAAGCTATTGTGCAAGGGTCACATCACTGTCGTTCTCTTCGTGCACAACAAGGATGAAAGCTGACCAGTTCCACTGTGTCCGTGCTGCTGGGGCGGATGGCGAGGGGCCACCCAAAACTACCAGCAAGTGAAACTTTCGATTCTGAGTTAAGAAAACTACAAGCAAGTGGAAACTTTCGATTCTGAGTAAAGAAAACTACAAGCAAGTGGAAACTTTCGATTCTGACAAAAGAAAACCACAAGCAAATGGAAACTTTCTCGATTCTGACTAAACAAAACTACAAGCAAGTGAAACTTTCTCGATTCTGACCTAAACAAAACTACCAGCAAGTGGAAACTTTCTCGATTCTGACTACAGAAAACTACAAGCAAGTGGAAACTTTCTCGATTCTGAGAAAAGAAAACTACAAACAAGTGGAAACTTTCGATTCTGACTAAAAAACAAACAAACTACAAGCAAGTGGAAACTTTCGATTCTGACCAAAGAAAACTACAAACAAGTGGAAACTTTCGATTTTGATAAAGAAAACTACAAGCAAATGGAAACTTTCTCGATTCTGACTAAAGAAAACTACAAACAAGTGGAAACTTTCGATTTTGAAGTAAAGAAAACTACAAGCAAGTGGAAACTTTCGATTCTGACAAAAGAAAATCACAAGCAAATGGAAACTTTCTCGATTCTGACTAAAGAAAACTACAAGCAAGTGGAAACTTTCGATTCTGAGTAAAGAAAACTACAAGCAAGTGGAAACTTTCTCGATTCTGACTAAACAAAACTACAAGCAAGTGGAAACTTTCTCGATTCTGACTAAAGAAAACTGCAAGCAAGTGGAAACTTTCTCGATTCTGACTAAAGAAAACTGCAAGCAAGTGGAAACTTTCTTGATTGTGAGTAAAGAAAACTACAAGCAAATGGAAACTTTCGATTCTGAATAAAGAAAACTACAAACAAGTGGAAACCTTCGACTCTGACTAAAGAAAACGATCTACTAAACGGGAGACTTTTTTTTTTTTTTTGTCCTGTAAGAGTGGGGGGTGGGAGAATGGTCTGCGATATCTATCCTCCCTCTCTTGAATTAAAGGAATTCCAAATCCGGCGTGCAATGAAGGGCGATGTCTCCGCCATTAAGGCAGTGAAGCCGTCACTGCTGATTGGACGCTTTCACAACCAACATGGCCACATACCGGGCAGGGCGGCGCGGCGACACGCTTGTCAACGAAATCACGTGACGACACCTAAGTTGAGAGTGCTCAATGGGGCTAACGAACAGTCTGACCCGGACGACAAATTGGCCTTAATTTCTACCCCCCCACCCCCACCCCCCCGCCTCACCAACCCCCCCATTCCCCCTCTCTCCCTACCCCTGTGACGTGGACTCGTTATCACCTTTTTTTTTTCTCTTCCCCCCCCCGCCCCCCGCCCCTCCCTTTCTTTTCAAAGCCATGCTTTCCTTTGAACTGTTCATCCTCTGTCCTAGCTTTCTGACCATTGCAGTGTTTAGCACTGTATAGTAGTGTATTGTAATGGCTTGTATTGCATTACATTGCATTGTATTGCAATGTATTGAATTGTGTCGTATTGCATTGCATTGCGTTGGCTTGTATTGTCATGCATTGCTCGTATTGCCTTGTATTGCATTTCCTTGTATTGTACTGTATTGTATTGTATTGCCTTGTATTGTACTGTATTGTATTGCATTTCCTTGTATTGTACCGCATTGTATTGTATTGCATTGTCTTGTCTTGTATTGCATTGCCTTGTATTGTACTGTATTGTATTGCATTGCATCGTTTTGTATTATATTGTATTGCTTTTTTGTCACAACTGATTTCTCTGTGTGAAATTCGGACTGTTAACCCTGGGTAGGCTGGTCACTACAGTGGATTTTCGTCACTACTGTACGACTGCTCAGAACAGGAAGGCGGGCCCAATCCTCTCCCTTCGCGATTTGAACCATCCACACCTGGGTGAAGTGAGGAAACGGGAGGAGAGGTGCCCTTCCCATGGCAAAAACGGGGCCTCGAACCCTGATCACTGGAGACACTCGGTCATAAAGTTCCACAACGCCAAAACCCTCCTCTGCCACGGCGCCTCAGATTTGTCTTAAAGAGTCTGAGTGGAAAGGACTGATTTATCATAGTCATTGACTGGGACACGTCTGATCGGAAACGACCCTCACTTATCAACCTGCATCATTAAACCCACATTACCACCACCGCCACAGCCCTATGCTCAGGCAAAGTGAGAGCAGCATGATCAAATGTTTTCCCCACTGCAATGGGAAGACATCTATAGCTTAGTCTTTTGTGAAGGGCGATGACTGAATTTGGCCCAACACTCGGCCTATATCACAGATTGACATAAGTTTTACATTTGGGCCAACAGCAAAGTGAGAGCTGTATTATCAATGGTTTCTCCAGTCAATGGGAAACCATTTACAGCTTAGTCTTTTGTGAAGGACTATGACTCTCAAACTAGGAGGCAAAATTGCACTGGCTCTTAGTGCGGCAGCCTTGTGGGCTAGTTGGCCTTTGGTACCATCCCAACGCCGACTGTCCTAAAACCCTCTTGGCCGAGAGTGGGGATGTACCTTGGGGCAAGACACTCTCCCACTATACACAAATCTAGCCCAAATAGTCGGAACAGCAGCTGCCTCCTCTGCTTTTCTGATGGTCATGGTCGGACACGACTGACTATCATATCATGACTCGAATCTGCAAGGCAAGATTGCAATAAGGTCTTAGCTGCAGCCTGGAGGGCATATGGCCTTTGGGAACCATCCTGACACTGACTGCCCTATAGCCCTCTTGGTCGAGAGAGTGGGGATGTAACTTGAACAAGACATTCTCCACTATACTCAAATTCTTCAAAAAGAACACAAACGAGAGTCCTCCCCAGAGGTCGAACATCAGACCCACAACCAAACATCACTTTGGAAAGGACAATGTGCAAGTTCTCGACAGAGAAGCAAGATGGTTCCAGAGGGGAGTAAAGGAGCAGTCCACATCGCCTCCAGGAACCCCCCACCCTCAACCGTGACCGGGCCGACACAACCTGCCTTCGGTGTACTCCTCACTTCGTCAAGTCACATTGTCGGGAGTTCGCTCACAGCGATGCATACAGCTGCTAATTCTCTACCTTGCATTTGCGCTGAAGAAGCCGGCCGGATCGCCGACGAAAGCTACGCAAGTGAGTAGCCTTCTTTGACAGAGGGATCGGTTTAACTTGGTAGTCATAATCAAATTCTTGCCCAGAAGTTGGGGACAGCAGTTGTCCTCCACTGCCGTACTGATGGTCAAAGTGGAACCATGACTGGCTGTCACACACACACACACACACACCTACACACACACACACACACACACACACACACACACACCTACACACCTACACACACACATATACACACACACCTACACACACACACACACCTACACACACACACATACACACACACCTACACACACCCACACACCTACTCACCCACACACACACACACACACGACATACACACACTCGTACACACACACACCCACACACACCCACACACCTACATACACACACACACCACCCACACACCTACATACACACCCTACACACACCTACACACACACACACACCTACACACACATACCTACACACACACACATACACACACAAACACACAACACACACACACACACACACACACACACCCACACACACACACCTACACACACACACCTACACAGACACACACACACACCTACACACACACACATACACACACACACACACCTACACACACACACATACACACACACATCAACACAACCACAGACCTACACACACACACACACACACACCCTACACACACACACACCTACACACATACACACACCTACACACATACACACACGCACACACACACACACCTACAAACCCTACACAAACACACACACACTGACTGACTGAAAACCATTTATTGTCAGATTAACTGTTTGTTGTACTGACATTTTCGCAACCATTTGAATAAAATATTAACTGAGCAAACACAAGGAAATTCCTGATTTGAGGAAGGTATGATTTAAAAAAAAAAAAACAAAAAAATACAAAAAACAAAAAAAAAACAAACAAACAAACATATTTAACAAATCAAGGTACCAAATTTCATTAATATCATTATCTCCAAAAAATTATTCTAACGCACCCACATACTCACATACGTTTCTCCCCCACCCTCTCTTCTACATACATCCATGCATGCACACAAATGCCATTATAATTCCCCTACCTCATTCCCCTGCCCACTCACTCACACACACACACACACACACACACACACACACACACACACACACACACACTGTCTCTCACTCTTTCTCATCAAATTAAGGTTCGTAATGTAATCTCACACACACACACACACACACACACACACACACACACACCTACACACACACACACACACACACACACACACACACACCCCCCTACGATTCGGATAACTCACTGGACCTGATGGAAGCTGAGCAAACTGAGCCAGGCTGATGTTGTTACGAAACTCCATTAGTGACTAATGCCTGAACTTCCGGGTGTGTTTGTTTCTTTGTATTTGCATTTGTATTTCTTTTTATCACAACAGATTTCTCTGTGTGAATTCGGGCTGCTCTCCCCAGGGAGAGCGCGTCGCTACACTACAGCGCCACCCATTTTGTATTTTTTCCCTGCATTCAGTTTTATTTGTTTTTCTCTATCGATGTGGGGTTTTCTAAGAAAATTTTGCCAGGAAAAAACCCTTTTTTTTCCGTTTGGGTTTTTTTTACGGTTTTTCCCAAGGCGCTACAAAACGGGACCTCGGTTTTTTTCGCCCCAAACCCAAAGACTAGCGCCGACCATCACTCAAGGTCTAGTTGGAAGGGGGGGAAAATACCGGGGGCTGACCCGGGGAATTTGAACCAGCGCGACAGATTCTCTCGCTTCCTATTTCGGGCCCGGGTTTCCTCTGGCCCTCACCCACATCTTTTTTTCTTTAGCCCGACATTGTCGCGGGCCCCCTTTTCCTAAAATCACGGGGGGTTTCATGCAACGGGAAAGCCTTTCAAAACAGACCCCTGATTTTATGTATTTTTGAAAAACTGATGATGCAGTTTGGGGATTTTTGGGGTTTTTTTCTTTTGGCAAAAAAAAACCAAACCCCCCCCCCCTCCAAACAACACACACACAAAACACACCCTAGGGAAAAAACAAAAAAACAACAAAAAAAAAAACCACCAAACAAACGGAAACCCCACCACAACAACAAAACACCACACACACACACCACACAATGCACTTGGAAGTTTATGGGCCCTTACTTATTTCCCAGTTTCAGCAGGCTCCACCCCCCCCCCCACTCTCCCCTGCCCCCCTTGCCTCCCCCCTCCCTCCCCCACGCCACCCAAACTCTCTATTTTTTAACCCCTGAAACCCCCAAAAGGTTTTTTTGTGCTAATTAGAAATGGCGTTTTTCTCCCCCCTCCGATCCCCTCCAACTAAATACTACCCCCCACCACAGCACCACCACCCCACCAAACCCCTGTTACCCCACCACCCCATCACCCCACCACCCCCCCCACTATCACAAACCCCCACCACCCACCACTAACCCCCACCAAACCCCCACAACCACCCCACCCCTTCCCCCATCACCAACACCCCCCCAAACCCCCACCCCACCACACCACCACCAACCCCCCCCACCCACAACCCGCAAGCATTGTGCTGAGTTTGCGCAGGAACCCTTATTCCAATTTTTCCCTTTTCCGGTACATAATTTCAATTCCTTATCCAGGTAAAATTATTCCAATTCCGTAACCAGGAAAATAAAATTTTAATTCCTTATCCAGGAAAAATTATTCCATTTTTCCCTACCAAGGGAAAATTATTCCAATTTTTCCCATCCAGGAAAATTATTCCAATTCCTTATCCAGGTACTTTTTTTAAATTTCAAAAACCCCAGGTACATTAAATTTCCGTTCCCTTTCCAGGATTATTATTCCAATTACCTATCCCCGGAAAATTAAATTTCCCAAATTTTTCCTTTTTCCCGGAAAAATTTTTCCAATTACCGGGTCCGGAACATTTAAATTTTCCCAAATTTCCCATCCTGTACATTTTTCAAAATTTCCTATCCAGTTCATTTTAGAAATTAACCCATCCCGGTACATTTTTCCAAAATTTTAATTTTGGTACATTTTTTAAATTTTCCCCAACCAGGTTTTACTTTCCGTTTTTTTTCAGGTACATTATTTCATTTACTTATCCAGGTACATTATTCCAGTTCCTTATCCCGGAACTTTTTTCTCAAAAACCTATCTAGGGACAAATTTTTCCAGTTTCCCTTTTCCAGGTACCCTTTTTTCAATTACTTAAAGGTTTCATTATTTCAAATTTTCTTATCCAGGAAGAAAAAACCTTCGGTTTTTCCCGATGCCCTTTTCCCTTTAAAAAAAAAATTAAATACTAAAACAAAACAACCCCATAAAACCCAAAACAAAAAAATCAAAGATACCCCAAAAAAAACCCTGGGAAAAAAACCCCAAACAGGTTTAACGACCTCCGATGGGACTGGTACCATAAAATTTCTCCGGGGTAAAAAAAAATGGGGTTTCCCGCTCAAGGGGGGGGTCCCAAAAACCCGCTGGTTTTCCCAAAGAACTAATTTTTCTCCCGGGGGATGCGTCAGGTTTTGGGTTTTTGTTTTTGCTTAAAGGTGTGCGGGACACCCGGGTCCCGAACTCAGCAGGAGTATTAAAGATTTGGAACTTTAAAGAGTCCTGCAAGGGCCCCAAATAGGTTTTTTTTTTTTTTTGTTTGGTTTTTTTTTTTCGTTTGTTTAAAAGTTTTTAAAAAATTTTAAAACAAAAACCGGTTTTTTTAAAGAATTTGTGGTGGTTTTTGGGTTTTTGGGTTTTTGTTTTGGGGTTTTTGTGTGTGTTTGTTTGTGGGGTGGTTTTTTGGTGTTTTTGTGGGGCCCGTGTCTGTGTTGTGTGTGTTTGTGTTTGGGGGTTTTCTTGTGTGTTGGTCTTTTTGTCTGTGGGGGGTGTCCGGGGGTGCCCTGCGTGGGGTGTTGGTGGACATTAATCTAAATTTTCTTTTCAATTTTAAAGTGTTTTTTGACAAAAATTTAAAATTTTGACACTTTTTTCGTCAGGGTGAATTATCTGACAATTTCTTTAGAACTCTTTTGTTTTGGGGGTTTTGGTTTTGTTGTGGGTGTGTGTTTGGGGGTGGTGTGTTTAGTGGGGGTTTTGTTGTGGTTTCAAAACCCCCTGGAAACCCACGTGTGGGGTTTGGTTTTGTGGTGGTGTGGTGTTTTTGTGTGTGTGTTTTGTTTGGTGAGAGAGAGGAGAGAGAGTGAAGAGGAGAGAGAGCGTATGTGTGTTGCGTTTTACTTTTACACACACCCCCACACAAACACACACACACACCACACACACACACACCAAAACACACACACACACACACACACACACACACCCCACGGAAAATAGACAAAGGCCCCACAAAAAAAGATGACATGTCGTGAGGGGGGTGGGTTGGGCCCTTTACCGCAGACCTGATCTGGGGGAAAATATAGTCCGATTCTGTGTTTAAATGGTGTGTGGTGTGTGGTTTTGTGTGGTTTTTGTGTCTTGTGTGTTTTGTTTGTGTGTGGTGTGTGTGTGGTGTGTTGTGTTGTGGTGATCGTGTGTTTTGTCTTTTGTCTTGTTGTGGTGAGTGTGTGTGTGTGTGTGTTGTGGTTTGTCTTTGTCCTTGTGTGTGTGTGTGTAGTGTGTGTGTGTGTGTGTGTGTGTGGTGTGGTGTGTGTGTGTGTGTGTGAGTGTGTTTGTCTTTGTCTTGTGTGTGTGTGTGTGTGGTGCGTGTGTGTTGTCTTTGTCTTTGTCTTTGCGTGTGTCTCTGTGTGTCTACGTGTGTGTGTGTGTGTGTGTGTGTGTGTGTGTGTGTGTGTTTGTGTCTGTGTGTCTGTGTGTTTGTGTGCATGTCTGTCTGTATGTCTATGTGTTAGACTGAGAGATAGAGAGAGAGAAAGAGTGAGAGAGACAGAGAGGAGACACATACATACATACATAGAGACAGACTGACTGACAGACACACATGCAGACAGTGAAATATCTAGTGACTTGAATGGATCTATTCGTGCATTGTGTGCGCGCAGTTCTTAGAAAAAATTATGACAATGAATAATTATCATCCTATAAAAAGAAAAGGAAAAAATTGTAATGATAGCCATGCTATGTGGGATGAATCGCCTTAGTTATACAAAGGCTGTTTAACTCTTTCCATACGAACGGCGAAAGAGACGACGTTAACAGCGTTTCACCCTAATTACCATCATCAAAATATAGCAAGCGGAAGGCTCTTATACTAAAGAGGGTGAATGTTGGAAAAGAATACCACAATTCTGACGACGGGAAGCTAAAGGTTGGGTCATTCAGACACCCACTGGACATCCGAGGGTCTCTGTTAGAGGACAAGAGAGGACTGGCCGTACTGAGTGAGTTAAAAAGGGAGGGGGGGGGGTGTTCTTGGATTTGTTTTAAAAGGTTTGAGTGATGGGATTGTGAAGGAGTGAAAAGGGCAGTGAACCTGTACAGTTTGTTCAGCTTAAGACGGGCTGAGAGTGGGAACGCAAAAGATTCTGTCGACAGCTGTGCAGGAGGATAGAGACTTTGAAGGTGTGACACATTAAGTTTGAGTTCTACTCCATGAGACGGCCGCCCACCTCATAATCATGGTTTGAGTGTGCGTGCTGGCTATCTGGGCATCAGTTCGTGTCGAATTCGTGTGGACGTCGGTCCCTTTCATCAACATCTCGCTTCTTCGGCTGATGCGAGTTTTTTGTTCGCGAAACTGATGTCAGTTTTCAGAAATAATTTACTGAAAGGCGCAGTTCCAGATTTATTTTCCATGGAAGGAAAGCAGAGACATGTAACGACAGCAACCATTAACTTTCCCGTGTGCTGAGAGGCAAAAAACATGTCGAGTCTCTCTCTCTCTCTCTCTCTCTCCCCCCCCTCTGCCCCCCTCTCTCTCCCCCTCTGTCCCCCCCCCCTTTCTCAATCCCCATCTCTGTCTCTGTCTCTCCCCCTCTCTCTGTGTCTCCCTCCATCCTTCTCTCTCTCTCACTCTGTCTCTCCCCTCTCTCTCTCCCCATCCCTATGTGTGTGTGTGTGTGTGTGTGTGTGTGTGTGTGTGTGTGTGTGGTCCCTCTCTGTCTCTCCTGTCTCTGTCTGTCTGTTTGTCTCCCTCCACCTCTCTCTCTCTCTCTCTCTCTCTCTCTCTCTCCCCCCCCCCTCTAGCCCCATCTCTCTGTCTGTCTGTCTGTCTCCCTGCACCCTTCTCTCTCTCTCTCCCCCTCCATCCATCCCCATCTCTCTCTCTCTCTCTCTCTCCTCCCTCTCTCCCCTCTCTCTGTCTCCCCCTCTCTCTGTCTCCCCCCCCCCCTCTCTCTCTCTCTCTCTCTCTCTCTCTCTCCACTCCCCCTCTCTCTCTCTCCTCTCTCTCCCCCTCTCTCTCTCTCTCTCTCTCTCAGTCCCCTCAAACAGGCCGTCCCTCTTCACAAAGACCTTGGCTCAATGAGTTATCGGCCTTGTCATCTGACCTCTTCAGCATCCCTCTGGTGCTGGATAGCAAAATGAATGTTTCCGTCATGTTGGTTCCCCGGGTTGTGCTAGTGTGTCTGTCACCTGTGTGTGTGGTGTGTGTGTGTGTGTGTGTGTGTGTGTGTGTGTGTGTGTGTGATTCTGTCTCTCCCTCTGTGTGTCTCTCTCCCCTCTCTCTGTCTTTGTCACCCCCCTCTCTCTCTCTCTCTCTAATATATATATATATATATATATATATATATATATATAGTGTGTGTGTGTGTGTGTGTGTGCGAGTGTGTGTAGACTCTCTCTCTCTCTCTCTCTCTCTCTCTCTCTCTCTCTCTCTGTGCGCGCGTGCGTGTGCGTGTGCGTGTGTGTGTGTGTGTGTGTGTGTGTGTGTGTGTGTGTGCATGCGTGCGCGCATCCGTTGTGTGTCTGTGCGTATGAGTCTCCTTTTACGGATGCAGTCTACCACTACCATCTCTCTCTCTCTCTCTCTCTCTCTCTCTCTCTATATATATATATATATATAATATATATATATATAGTGTGTATGTGCGAGTGTGTGTAGACTTTCTCTCTCTCTCTCTCTCTCTCTGTGCGCGCGCGCGTGTGTATGTGTGTGTGTGTGTGCGTGTGCATGCGTGTGCGCGCATCCGTTGTATGTCTGTGCGTATGAGTCTCCTTTTACGGATGCAGTCTACCACTACCATCCCTCTCTCTCTCTCTCTCTCTGTCTCTCTCTCTCTCTCTCTCTGTCTCTCTCTCTCTGTGTGTTATTTGTGATACAGTCCAGGCCCCCCCCCTCTCTCTCTCTCTCTCTCTCTTTCTCTGTTATGTGATATAGTCCAGACCCCCTCCCCCCCTCTCTCACTCTCTCTCTCCCTCTCTTCCTCAGACAACAATACACTTCCCCCCGTGGTCTCAATGGACCGCTGGCCAAGTGGTAAGGCGTACGCCTGGGAAGCGAGAGACTGTAAGGTGTGGGATCGAATCCCACAGTTGCCAGAGTGATTTTCTCCCCCCCCCCCCAAGCCCCCCCCCCCTGGAGCGGTGGTCTGGACAGACGTACAGGTTCCCGTGTGCATCATCTACTTTAGCGGGCGTAAAAGAACCCACGGCAACTGACACCCGTGTTTTGTAAAGCGCTCAGAGCTTGGTCTCTGGCCGAAGAGTAAACGTTGTATACGTATCAGCAGTAATAATACTCATATCACTTCTTCTTCTTCTTCTTCAGCGTTCCCAGGCCATGTTGGGACGGTCAGTCCAGAGTAAGTTACCAATGACACTAATTCACTGCTACTACTATTACTACTACTACTAAACAACAACAACAACAATAATAATAATAATGATAACGACAACAACGGCAGTAACAATAGCAACAATAATATGTTGTTGTTGTTTTTTGATTATACCATCGTTCAGTCTAGCGTTGTTGTTTCTTCTTCTTCTTCTTCCTCTGCGTTCACTCGTATGCACACGAGTGGGCTTTTACGTGTATGACCGTTTTTACCCCGCCATGTAGGCAGCCATACTCCGTTTTTGGGGGTGTGCATGCTGGGTATGTTCTTGTTTCCATAACCCACCGAACGCTGACATGGATTACAGGATGTTTAACGTGCGTATTTGATCTTCTGCTTGCATATACACACGAAGGGGGTTCAGGCACTAGCAGGTCTGCACATATGTTGACCTGGGAGATCGTAAAAATCTCCACCCTTTACCCACCAGGCGCCGTCACCGTGATTCGAACCCGGGGCCCTCAGATTGACAGTCCAACGCTTTAACCATTCGGCTATTGCGCCCGTCTAGCGTTCTTGTTATTTTCCTGCCTAGTCAGTCAAAATAAAACAAAATAAAACGAAACAAAACAAAACATCACATCACAATGCACCTGCACGACGACTACACCACTGACACACACACTACCACCAACACAGCTATTCCCTCGTTCCAACACACAGCTCAGCTGACCATTTACATAACCCTACATACCTGACGACTGCCTGAACTGGCGCAATAGCCGGAGAGAGAAAGCAGTCCGATTTTCACTCAGGTTCCACTCTGCATAATCCATTCTACCCCAGAGAGTTTACAACTTCTGCAGGATTCCCTGCAAAACTGATGGATGAAAAAACAAAAGCAGGAAATCAACAGTTTTGTTTGTTTTTTTCCTCCACAGCCGGAAATACTGTAGAAATTAGTTCCCTTTGTTTACAGTTTGTGCCTGGAGGAACACGGAACCCGTTTCACTGAAACACAGTTTGACAGCAGATCATTGCTCGGGTGCAGGGCTCAATCAGTTAAACATACTCACAGCCTCGCCTCACGAAACGAACAGCTTCCCTGAGAGTGATATATGAATTCTCTTCGGTGTGTCGAGGTGGGTTTTTTCTTCTTTTTTTTTTTTATGTTACGTGATTAGTTGTGTATTCTTTGGTAAACACTCGCGGCATAGGATTTGTTTTTGTTTGTTTGTTTGTTTTTTGCCTTGCCTTTTTCATGTTCGTGGAATTTGTGCTTTGTACTCTTTGCAGAGTGAAAGTTTTTATGTTTTCAAGTGTATTTACTTTTTACCAACAGTCTTTTCTCTTCTTTTTTTTCTCCATTGTCAGATCCGTCTTTGGGACGTGAGAACGTGTAGGAGCAGAGAGAGCTCAGCGCTACCACCAAGCTGAAGGTCTATTGTGCAGTGGTTAGTACCACCTTCCTTTACGCCAGTGAGACCTGAACTGTCCACAGCAGACACGCAAAACAGTTCAATCGCTTCCACCTGAACTGTCTCCGCAGACTCCTCCACGTCAGGTAGCAGGACAAAGTCCCCGTTACGGAAGTCCTGGAACGAGCTGGCTTCTGTCAGCATCTACACCCTCCTGCAGAAAGCCCGAGCCAGGCGGGCTAGACAAGTTGGTCAGAATGCCAGTCTTGAGTCGACTGCCTAAGCAGCTGCTGCATGGCAACTGTGTCAGGGCAAGCGCTCAGTTGGAGGGCAGAAGAAAAGCTACAAAGACAGCCCCGTTCCTTCGCGACCGACTGAGGCATTTGCTCAATTAAGGAACCAAGAAACTTCACTTCGTCTAAGTCAACAAAACTGCAAAGGCAAGAATATAGTTCACCCACACAACTAGACTAAAAAAACGAAATGCAGTGTGTCTTAAAAAGCCGACGGAACTATTTCGGTGGAAGATGTGAAAGTTGACCAAAGAGTCCATTCCTCTTTTCAGTTGGCTCAATGAAGCCCAGGATTGCTCTGGGAATTGGGGACGTGACATTCGTCTTCACTAAACGTTAGGCTCCGTTAGACTGTATACACAAAGTCCACTTTCTCCCCGTGTGTCAAAGCGTCAGGACTGGGGGGAAAAAAACATCAACATCATTTTCTGATACCCAGGCTTTGACACACAACCAGCAGACGTGCATGGAGGACTGTGGTGGACACTTCTCTGTGGCAGAGTTGACAAGGGGAAGACGACTCTTAGCGTCAGCTGTGGAGATGGTATGGGTGTTCGCCCACGCTTTCCCGCAACCCCATAATCTATCGCACAGTCCGAGACTGAAACCGTGGGGGGCAAGAGAGGGGGGGAGGGGGGGGAGGGTTGAGGGGTGGGTGGGGAAGGGGGGGGGGACTCCCACACTTTCTCGTTTGCTAAGTGCGAAAAAGCGTGGGACAGCGAGGAAGCGTAGTCGTTTCTCTTGTCTTGACACCCTTACGCTTTGGCTTTGACACGCTTTGGTCTTGACACGCTTTGGCCTTGACACGCTTTGGCCTTGACACGCCTTGGCCTTGACACGCTTTTTCGCCCTCCCACACTTGCCACACGCTGCGAGAACAGGTGGGAAGTCATTGTCATGTTTTTCCCTATCATTGAAACCATGTCCTTTGCATTCGGGGTTGGTTCTTGTCTTCTCTCGTAAAAAAAAACTAAGAGAAATTATAGTATATATATATATATATATATATATATATATATATATATATATATATATATGTGTGTGTGTGTGTGTGTGTGTGTGTGTGTGTGTGTGTGTGTCTTCTTTCTTTCTTCGTTAATCAAAACCTCCGCGGCTTCTACAGTACTCACTCTTTATTTTATTTCATTTAAAGTCATTGGGAACGTAGCTGGGTTTGACTTGTTACGTTCATTACAAGTTGTTTCACTTGTCATATAAACGACTTCCTTTGAACATTCTGTGATTGTATTTCTGTTTATTTCAATATCGACCGTTGATTCCACCTTCCAACAATCCCATTCCAACTCCCCATATAACGCTACATCCTCTCCTATATGTGTTTTATATATTCTTAAATGACATTTAAATGTGACGATTAACCCACTCAGTACGGCCAGTCCTCTCTTCTCCTCTACACAGACCCCTCGGATGTCCAGTGGGTGTCTGGATGACCCAACCTTTAGCTTCCGTCGTCAGAATTGTGGTATTCTTTGTCAACATTCACGTCTTCAGTATAAGAGCCTTCCGCTTGCAATATTTTGATGATGGTAACTGGGGTGAAACGCTGTTAACGCCGCCTCTTTCGCCGTTCGTATGGAAAGAGTTAAGGCTATGTTCACACTAAGCCAAGATAGTTGCCGATGGTCGTCACACTGACACAGCAACACACTTCAGTCAGACACAGCCAGCTGCTGTCAGCTACGGCACTCTCCAGACGGAAGAAACGAACATTGTTTGAATTCACACTGCTAAGTATCATTGAAAAGTTCCGTTCCTTGAATCAGCCATCCGTATTATCCGTGTTCACGCCACAAACAGAAACAAGTGAGGCAAGGCCTTCAAGACTCACTTGTGATAAATTAAGTCCCCTAGCATTAATTACAGATTAATTTCCCTTTTTTACTATCTGCACCAAAACGTTTGCAAAATAAATAAAAATTCCATGCTTAGCAAAAGAAGCTCCTGTTTGAACAAAAAATGATAATAATGACTCCTCTTGTTGTTGCGTCAGAATAAGAGGTCAAAGTGCCAAGTTTAGAGAATACAAAAAATATAAATATAACAGTAAATGCAGTTTGCATATAATTAGGCTTCATTATTTATTTTTTGTGCCCATCCCAGAGGTACAATATTGTTTTAAACAAGATGACTGAAAAGAACTGAATTTTTCCTATTTTTATGCCTAATTTGGTGTCAACTGACAAAGTATTTGCAGAGAAAATGACAATGTTAAAGTTTACCACACACACACACACACACACAGAGACAACCGAACACCGGGTTAAAACATAGACTCACTTTGTTTACACAAGTGAGTCAAAAATCAGGCTGGAGATGGCTGGTGACCAGTGTGAACACTTACCGCCGGTATACATGGCGGGAAAGCACAAAATAACGTGAGCATAATTATCAGTCAGCTGTTGTCAGCAACTGGCTGAGCATAGTGCCAACGTTGCCTAATACACAGACGAGATACCTATCACCAAAATGTGTGACGGGACATAAAACAAAATTCCTTCCTTCCTGTGTAGAGTACAGCCTTGTAACGAAGTCCCCAACCTAAATGGACCTCCATAGCAGCATCGTCATCATCATCGTCATCCTCCTCCTCCTCCTTCTTCATCATCAATATAAAAAAAAAGCCCCAAATTATGTAGCCTTTCATGCCCTGCTCTCATGGTGACCTTACTGTCGATACCCCTCCACTTCCGCGCTTGGGGTAAGTCTTGTCAAGGCCTTCAGTGTCGGCGGATTCATGGGGGACTGCCGTTGGAGGGAAGTGGTGGCGGTCTCCAGTTTGGGGGAGACGCCCACTCAGTCTGGCTCCACGATTAAGCCATTGTGGTCAGTAGGGGGCTTAGTAAGGTGGTGTCCCAAGTACGTTAAAATCAGTACAGGCACTACCGAACATCACCGAAGTGACTCAGCAGCAGTGCAGGGTCTCCTCTGGTGTGTGGCCTCCTGACGACGTAATATCGATAGTTCCCTGTGGACTGCCGGCACTGGGTCTGCGACAGACGAACCCGTGAGTGGCTGTGTATGAAGGACTTGGAATGAGCGGCGTGGGGGTAATGCCACTGAAAAGGTGCACATAACGGGGCATCAAATAAAAAAAAATTAAAAAAATAAAATAAAAAGTAATAACAAAAAGCTTTCCTTCCTGCTTTCCCTGAAACCGCCCATGGTGGATTGTTCACGCTGATGATGTTTTTTAACAAATGTGAAGGCAGAATCCGAACCAAACAAATACTTTCTATGATAGCTCAGACAACAGCAGCATTGATAAAACTGAGGCCCATCTGGAATGACAGCGACATCACGCTCAGCTCACAAAGATCACACTGATACGCTCCCTTGTCATTTCCATATTTCTCTATGCCTGCCAGACATGGACCTTGACAGCTGATCCAACAAGAAAATAAGATAGCCCGCAGGCCATGGACATGAGAAGCTTCCGGGAGATCCTTGGCATCACATACAGGGACCACATCACAAACGATGAAGAATCAACAGGTCTTTGGGCTACATGATGATCTAATGGTTGCCAATTGTGTGGTGCCCCCCCAACGGTCTACGAGACAACGGGATAGATGGGAACGACTGACCAGACCTTTGATCACGAACTTCTAAAGCTTGAAGCAATGGAAATCATTACTCCAGACAAAGAGTATCACGTCTCTCTCTCTCTCTCTCTCTCTCTCTCTCTCTCTCTCTCTCCTCTTCCACCCACTCTGTCTCTCTTGTGTGCGTTGTGTTGTGTGTTAATGCAATATGCTTTCTGTACAATAGTCACGAACTGAATTGTTTTCCAAATGTCTTAAGGGGGTCGCGGAATCGACTCTATGCCTGGCCGCCCCACCCCCACCCCCCCCACCCCCAATCCCCCCCATCCCCCCCTCCCCTCTCTCTCCCCTTCTCTCCATTTTCTTTGCCATCGCCCCTCACCCTCCCGCCCTCTCCCCTGTGTCTTTTGTATATTTCTCCATGTATATTATATTTTGTATATTGATATGTCGAAATACAATTTGCTTTTCGCTCATGTGCGATATATTTTTCCCATATAACCTGAGCAAATGTACCAAATTTCTTCTCTCCCCCCTCCCCCTTCTCTCTCTCTCTCTGTCCATCTCTCTCTGTCTCTGTCTGTCACTCTCTCTCTGTCGCTGTGAGAATGGAATTAAGCGCGTGCTTGTGTGTGTGTGTGTGTGTGTGTGTGTGTGTGTGTGTGAGTGTATGTGAATGTGCGGATGTTTGAACAAGACAGCATTCGTTCCGATAAACGCCCGAAGCCAAAGGCAACTAAAATACACAACAAGAGAGGCAAGGCCTTCAAGACCCACTTGTGACTGAGAGTAAAACACACAAGCTTTTTATGTATTGAGTATAATTTCAAAATGTAATGTTTAAGATGAGAAAGATCAGTTTAAAGCAAATTAAGTCCCATAGCATTAATTACAGAGTAATTTCCCTTTTTTACTATCTGCACCAAAACCTTTGCAAAATAAATAAAACTTCCATGCTTAGCAAAAGAAGTTCCTGTTTGAACAAAAAATGATAATAATGACTGCTCTTGTTGTTGGGTCAGAATATCAGGTCAAAATGCCAAGTTTAGAGAATACAAAAAATATAAATATAACAGTAAATGCAGTTTGCATATAATTAGGCTTCATTCTTTATTTTTTTTGTGTGCCCATCCCAGAGGTGCAATATTGTTTTAAACAAGATGACTGGAAAGAACTGAATTTTTCCTATTTTTATGCCAAATTTGGTGTCAACTGACAAAGTATTTGCAGAGAAAATGTCCATGTTAAAGTTTACCACGGACACACACACACACACACACACACACACACACACACACAGACAACCGAACACCGGGTTAAAACATAGACTCACTTTGTTTACACAAGTGAGTCAAAAATGCCCAGACATAAGGGGAATGCAAAGCAGACTATTCAGACAAACCAACACAACTGATCACTCACATGCCAATGTAGCCTGACGCTTACTCTTGGTTCGTAGTTTGTTGTTGATCCTGTTTGATGGTGTTTGTTGTTGTTGTTGTTATGGATGTGTGGGTGTGTGTGTGAATGTGTGTCTTCATTTTGTACATTGTTGTTTGTTGTTGTTGTTGTTGTTGTTGTTGTTATGCATGTGTGGGTGTGTGTGTGAATGTGTGTCTTCATTTTTTACATTGTTGTTTGTTATTGTTGTTGTTATGCATGTGTGGGTGTATGTGTGAATGTGTGTCTTCATTTTGTACATTGTTGTTTGTTGTTGTTGTTGTTGTTATGCATGTGTGGGTGTATGTGTGAATGTGTGTCTTCATTTTGTACATTGTTGTTTGTTGTTGTTGTTGTTGTTGTTATGCATGTGTGGGTGTATGTGTGAATGTGTGTCTTCATTTTTTTACATTTATTTGCTTATTTATCATCATTGTTGTCTTATTTATTTATCTATTTATTACTATTACTACTACCTTTTTATATTATAATTATTATTTATTTATTTATGTAAGCTTATCTATTATTTATTCACCTTTTTTGTGTGGTTTTCTCAAGGCCTGACTAAGCGCGTTGGGTTACGCTGCTGGTCAGGCATCTGCTTGGTAGATGTGGTGTAGCGTATATGGATTTGTCCGAACGCAGTGACGCCTCCTTGAGCTACTGAAACTGAAACTGAAACTGCTGTTGTTGTTATTTGTTGCTGATTGTTGTCGTTGTTTGTTGTTTTCTAGTTGTATTCCGAACGCCTGGATGACACAGACACTGAAAGAAAGAAAGAAAGAAAGAAGAAAAGAGAAAGACAGAAAGAAAGAAAGAAAGAGAACGTAAGACAGTAAAAAGAAAGAAAGAAGGAGAAAAGAAAACAGGAAATAAAGAAAAAAAAACAGGAATAACGAAAGGAAGACAGTTAACAGAAAGTAAGAAAGAATAAATAAATGAAATAAAGACGAGAGAAAGATTGAATGAAGGGAAGACAGTTAACAGAAAGTAAGAAAGAATAAATAAATGAAATAAAGGCGAGAGAAAGACGGATTGAAAGGAAGACAGTTAACAGAAAGTAAGAAAGAATAAATAAATGAAATAAAGACGAGAGAAAGACGGATTGAAAGGAAGACAGTTAACAGAAAGTAAGAAAGAATAAATAAATGAAATAAAGGCGAGAGAAAGACGGGATGAAAAGGAAGACAGTTAACAGAAAGTAAGAAAGAATAAATAAATGAAATATAAAGACGAGAGAAAGACTGAATGAAAGGAAGACAGTTAACAGAAAGTAAGAAAGAATAAATAAATGAAATAAAGACGAGAGAAAGACGGAATGAAAGGAAGACAGTTAACAGAAAGTAAGAAAGAATAAATAAATGAAATAAAGACGAGAGAAAGATTGAATGAAGGGAAGACAGTTAAAAGGAGAAATAATTACCCTAAGAAAGAAAGAAAAAAAAAAGAGCAATAAGAAATGTAAACAGAAAGAAAGAAAGAATGAAAGAAATGAACAAGTTGAAAAAACAAAAAGACAGAAAGAAATACAATGTTAAAAAAAAAAAGCAAGCAAGAAAAAAACACTATAAAAAACGAAGACAGAAAACAAGAAAGAAATAAGGAAAGAAAGAAGTAGAGCGAACGAAAGAAAGAAAAACAGGAATAAAAAAAATGAATAACAAAATAAACAACAACAAAAACAGTTTGAAAGAAAGGAAGGAAGGAAGGAAGGAAGAGAGAGTAAGAACAAAAGAAAGAATGGATTAGAAAACTGAAGGAGGCCGGTAACAAAGAAAAAAAGACAACAACAAAGAAAGAATGGGGAAAAAACAAAACCCGAAAGCTAGAAAGAAGGAAAAAGTGAGTGAGAAAGAAAACCCGAATGAACATGCTCAATAATTTAAAACCCGAATGAACATGCTCAATAATTTAAAACCCGAATGAACATGCTCAATAATTTAGAACATGCTCAATAATTTAAAACCCGAATGAACATGCTCAATAATTTAAAACCCGAATGAACATGCTCAACAATTTAAAACCCGAATGAACGTGCTCAATAATTTAAAACCCGAATGAACATGCTCAATAATTTAAAACCCGAATGAACATGCTCAATAATTTAAAACCCGAATGAACATGCTCAATAATTTAAAACCCGAATGAACATGCTCAATAATTTAAAACCCGAATGAACATGCTCAATAATTTAGAACATGCTCAATAATTTAAAACCCGAATGAACATGCACAATAATTTAAAATCCGAATGAACATGCACAATAATTTAAAACCCGAATGAACATGCTCAATAATTTAAAACCCGAATGAACATGCTCAATAATTTAAAACCCGAATGAACATGCTCAATAATTTAAAATCCGAATGAACATACACAATAATGGTATTAGTCGACATCAGTATCATCATACAAATATAAGAGTAAGCTGTCTTTCAGAAATGTGCGAACATAAATCAGCATCGTCGTTGCTATCATCAGCATCGTCATCGTTATTAATATTATTATTATTATCATCATCATCATCATCATCATCATCAGCCACATCCTCATTGTTATCATCAGTATGTTGGTGTTGATGTTATCATTACTTCATCTTCAACATCATCACCATTATCATCATCATCATCACCATTATCATAATCACCACCACCACCGTCATCATCATGTTGTTGTTGCTGCTGCTGCTGTTGTTGTTATTGTTCTGTTATTGTTACTGTTGTTGTTGTTGTGGTGGTGGTGGTGGTGGTTATGGTGGAATAATCGGTTCGTATCAAGCGAAGAATCTTTCACAAGCATGTTAACATCTCGTGTCACTAATGTCCGGCATACGGTTCGTTCACATCGCACAGACCGGGACAGGTCTTCCCTCTACTGCTTCCGCAGATCGCGCGCGCGTACACACACACACACACACACACACACACACACACACACACACACACGGCGCACGCACGTATGCACGCAAACGCACACACATATATTAAGACAAGAGTCAGATAAAAACACTATAGCATAACCTAGACAACAAAAAACAAAACAAAACAAAACAAACAAAAAACAACAACAAAAAACAACCAAACAAACAACAAAAAACAACAACACTGGCACTAAAAATCTATATGATTTGTCTAAAGGCTATTGTCCACAGTCACAGATATCGTTCTGTCAGTGCAGACTATCACAACCCGCCGGTTCCAGTACAATACAAAACACAGACACAGACACAGACTCACCTTCAACCAAGGCTGTGATACATACACACTATCTTCGTCAGACGCAAACACGCGAGCCAGTGCAGAAGGCAGACAGATGTTCACAGCTTATCGTAAACCAAAGACTGGTTGTTGTTGTTGTTGTCCACGTCGTCGCAAAAACCGAACACACTGAGCAAAAAGAGAAAAAGGGCTGCCAACTCAGACCAGGACTTCGCGATGGATGCTGTTCGCTCTTTGAGACAAACCAGGAGATTCTGTTTGGATTGTTCTTCAAAAGGTCTTGGGATAGTGTGCGCCAAGCGAAGCGAGTTTTTGTCACCAGCAGCACTGACAAGCCACAACAGGCAGGACCAAGTGTGGCATGAACACGTGTCGTTACGTGCAACGTTCTGTCTTTTTTGCAATCACTTCCTCTCCCTCAGTCCACTTGCGGGCGCCCCCTCACCCTTCACACACACACACACACACGCTCGCTAATATCAGAGCACCACTTGGTGAGAGAAAGAAAGAAAACTATTATTTGCCGCCGATGTGAATAACGTAACAATTGTCAGCGTTGTAGTTTATGCAGCGGGTGGGGTGACTCAGTATTGAAAGTTAAGTCAGCCGTGGAAAAAAAAAAAAAAATGATGTGATTGAAAGAACAAAAAACAGTTCAGTTCAGATCCTCACTGAGGATATTTCACTGCGATCGGACAAATCCATATACCCTACACCACATGTAAGCAGATGCCTGGCCAGCAGCGTCAGGCCTGAGAAAGAAAAGCAAAAACAAAAACAACTCCAACCCCTTTCTCTGCACACAGGAGTGTCAAATTAAAAGAACATCAAAGACTTTTCGAGGTAAGGTTTTTTTTCTTCTTCTTCTTCTTTCTCTTTTCCCTTTTTTCTGTATAAAACACAATTTCCAGCACTGTTAAAAAAAAAAAAACAACAACACCAAAAACAGTTCTCGAACTCAGAAGTAATCAGAGAATCATGATTAAAACAAACTGGAATTGTCTCTTCTCGCCAAGATAAAAAAAAGAAGAAGAAAAAAGAATAAGACACACACACACTCGCACATGCACTCTCCTCCTCCCCCTCCTGCCCCCCCCCAAAACCCCTAAACACCAATTTAACGGCCAGCAGCACAGAGAGAGAGAGGTGAGCAAAGGAAGCCAGCAGAAAATTACAAGAGGTTTTCCTCTGTCCGGAAACTTGCCGTCAAACAAGTGGTTTTGAGGCGCTAGGTGTCGGCAGCTGCCTTGAGAAGTGAAAGAAAAACGAAGACAGTGCGCGCGCGCGTGTGTGTGTACGTGTGTGAGGTCGTTGACGGACTGAAGCAGTTGTATCCGGAAGGACTACCTGTCTGCTGTCCCTCCCCCCTTCCTCCCTCCCCCCACCAGCCCCCCCCCCTCTCTCTCTCTCTCTCTCTCTCTCTGGAACCAGCAAGACGCGCGCGTGTGATGCTGACAGCTCAGCTGAGCTGTGGGCAGACAGACACAGACACGGACACGCTTTGCTCTCTTACCAGACCTCAGACCTCTCTCTCTCTCTCTCTCTCTGTGCTCCTTCTCTCTCCCTCTCCCTCTCTCTCTGCCCCCTCTCTCTCTTTCTCTGCCCCTTCTCTCTCCCTCTCTCTCTCTGTGTCTCTGCCCCCTCTCTCTCTCTGTGCCCCTCCTCTCACTCTCTCTCTCTGTCTCTGCCCTCCTCTCTCTCTCTGTGCCCCTTCTCTCTCTCTCTCTCTGTCTCTGCCCCCTCTCTCTCTTTCTCTGCCCCTTCTCTCTCTTTCTCTGCCCCTTCTCTCCCCACCTCTCTGTCTGTCTCTTTCTCTGCCCCTTCTCTCCCCCTCTCTCGCTCTCTGTCTGCCCCCCTCTCCCCCCTCTCTCTCTCTCTCTGCCCCCCTCTCTCTTTCTCTGCCCCTTCTCTCCCTCTCTCTCTCTCTGTCTCTGCCCCCTCTCTCTCTTTCTCTGCCCCTTCTCTCCCTCTCTCTCTCTTTCTCTGCCCCTTCTCTCCCTCTCTCTCTCTCTGTCTCTGCCCTCCTCTCTCTCTCTGTGCCCCTTCTCTCTCTCTGTCTCTGCCCCCCTCTCCCCTCTCTCTGTCTCTGCCCTCCTCTCCCTCCCTCTCTCTCTGTCTCTGCCCCCCTCCCTCTCTCTCTCTTTCTCTGCCCCTTATCTCCCCCCCCCCTCTCTCTCTCTCTCTGTCCCTACTCCCCCTCTCCCCCCCTCTCTCTCTGTATCTGTCCCCTCTCTCTCTCTCTCTCTGTCTATGCCTCCTCTCTCTCTTTCTCTGCCCCTTCTCTCCCCTCTCTCTGTGTCTCTCTCTCCCCCTCTCTCTCTGTCTCTCTCTCCCTCTCTCTCTCTGTCTCTGCCCCCTCCCCCTCTCTGTCTCTGCTCCTACTCTCCCTCTCCCTCTCTCTCTGTCTCTGCCCCACCCTCTCTTTGCCTCTCCCCCCTCTGCCTGCCCCTCTCTCCCTCTCTCTCTCTCTGTCTCTGCCCCCTCGCCACTCTCCTCCTGCTCCTACTCTCCTCTCCCTCTCTTTGTCTCTGCCCCTACTGTCCCTCTCTCTCTCTGTGTCTCTGCTCCTACTCTCCCTCTCTCTCTCTCTCTGTCTCTGCCCCTTCTCTCCCCCCTCTCTCTCTGCCCCTACTCTCCCTCTCTCTCTTGTCTCTGCCCCTACTCTCCCTCTCTCTCTCTGTCTCTGCCCCTACTCTCCCTCTCTCTCTGTCTCTGCCCCTTCTCTCCCCTCTCTCTCTGTCTCTGCCCCTACTCTCCCCCCCCTCTCTCTCTCTGTCTCTGCTCCTACTCTCCCTCTCTCTCTCTCTCTGTCTCTGCCCCTACTCTCCCTCTCTCTCTCTGTCTCTGCCCCTACTCTCCCTCTCTCTCTGTCTCTGCCCCTACTCTCCCTCTCTCTCTCTCTGTCTCTGCCCCTACTCTCCCCTCTCTCTCTGTCTCTGCTCCTACTCTCCCCCCCTCTCTCTCTCTGTCTCTGCCCCTACTCTCCCCCCTCTCTCTCTGTCTCTGCCCCTTCTCTCTCCCTCTCTCTCTCTCTCTGCCCCTACTCTCCCTCTCCCTCTCTCTCTGCCCCTACTCTCCCTCTCCCTCTCTCTCTGCCCCTACTCTCCCTCTCTCTCTGTCTCTGCCCCTACTCTCCCTCTCTCTCTGTCTCTGCCCCTACTCTCCCTCTCTCTCTGTCTCTGCCCCTACTCTCCCTCTCCCTCTCTCTCTGCCCCTACTCTCCCTCTCCCTCTCTCTCTGCCCCTACTCTCCCTCTCTCTCTGTCTCTGCCCCTACTCTCCCCCCTCTCTCTCTGTCTCTGCCCCTACTCTCCCCCCCTCTCCCTCTGTCTCTGCCCCTACTCTCCCCCCCTCTCTCTCTGTCTCTGCCCCTACTCTCCCCCCCTCTCTCTCTGTCTATGCCCCTACTCTCCCCCCTCTCTCTCTGTCTCTGCTCCTTCTCTCCCTCTCTCTCTCTGTCTCTGCCCCTTCTCTCCCTCCCTCTCTCTCTGTCTCTGCCCCTACTCTCCCTCTCTCTCTGTCTCTGCTCCTTCTCTCCTCTCGCACAACAGAACCAGATGACGGCGCCATCAGTTCGCCAAGCCCGGTCAGTCAGCTGTGTGTGTGTGTGTGTGTGTGTGTGTGTGTGTGTGTGTGTGTGTGTGTCTGTGTGTGTGTGTGTGTGTGTGTGTGTGTGTGTGTGTGTGTCTGTGTGTATGTGTGTGTGTCTGTGTGTGTGTGTGTGTCTGTGTGTGTCTGTGTGTGTCTCTGTGTGTGTGTGTGTCTGTGTGTGTGTGTCTGTGTGTATGTGTGTGTGTCTGTGTGTGTGTGTGTGTGTGTGTGTGTCTCTCTGTGTGTGTGTGTGTGTGTGTCTGTGTGTGTATGTGTGTGTGTGTATGTGTGTGTGTGTGTGTGTGTCTGTGTGTGTGTCTGTGTCTGTGTGTGTGTCTGTGTGTCTGTGTCTGTGTCTGTGTGTCTGTGTCTGTCTGTCTGTTGCGAGCTAACGTTGCTGGAAACAAGAGAGAGAGAGAGAGACAGAGACAGAGACAGACAGAGACACACAGAGAGAGAGAAACAGAGAGAGAGAGCGGGGGGGGGGGGGGGCACCGACTCAAAGGTTTTTTGTTTAGTTTTTTGTCAAATTCACTACTATCAAGTCAAGAGACAGACAGACAGAGACAGAGACACACACACAGCGAGAGAGAGAGAGAGAGAGAGAGAAACAGAGAGAGAGAGAGCGGGGTGGGGGGGGTCGGGGGGGGGGGGGGGGCTGTCGGGGGGGGCACTGACTCCGTCAAAGGTTTTTTGTTTAGTTTTTTTTTTTTGGTCAAATTCCAGCACTACTATCAAGTCAAGTACTATTACCCACACGCACACTACACCCAACTCTGGGCTCTGGGTATTTAAATACCTGCGTGCGCCTGGCGCAGTCTCGTTCCGCTACGAGTTGGTCCAACCTTCCTTCATTGCCTGATTGATACTGACACTCGCACAGCAGCTCTCCGCCGGTCAGAGAACAAGCCATCAAAGCCGTGTACAGAAACACGGAGTCATTTGTACAACAGGCACAGGCTGGGGGGCGGGGGGCGTGGGGGTGGGGGGGGGGGGGGGGGGGGGAAGGCGCCGCGCGCAAGGCACGACGGAGCCACCTCCACTTCCACTGCAGAGCTACCTATCCGCACGCCCCACAGGAGGGCGAGCTTTCCCGGCCTGGGGGGTGTGACCGCACTGTCACCTCTGGACAGACAGTCACACTGATGTCGTGGCCATCTCTCTGACCCCTGGTCACTTCCGGACAAACAGTCACACTGATGTTGTGGTCATCTCTGACTCCTGGTCACTTCCGGACAAACAGTCACACTGATGTTGTGGTCATCTCTGACTCCTGGTCACTTCCGGACAAACAGTCACACTGATGTTGTGGTCATCTCTGACCCCTGGTCACTTCCGGACAAACAGTCACACTGAAGTCGTGGTCATCTCTGACCCCAGGTCACTTCCGGACAAACAGTCACACTGATGTCGGGGTCATCTCTCTGACTCCTGGTCACTTCCGGACAAACAGTCACAGTAATGTCGTGGTCATCTCTGACTCCTGGTCACTTCCGGACAGTCACAGTAATGTCGTGGTCATCTCTGACTCCTGGTCGCTACCGGACAGTCACAGTAATGTCGTGGTCATCTCGGACTCCTGGTCACTACCGGACAGTCACAGTAATGTCGTGGTCATCTCGGACTCCTGGTCACTACCGGACAGTCACAGTAATGTCGTGGTCATCTCTGACTTCTGGTCATGTCTGGACAGTTATACTGATGTCGTGGTCATCTCTGACTCCTGGTCACTTCCGGACAAACAGTCACACTAAGTCGTGGTCATCTCTGACTTCTGGTCACTTCCGGACAAACAGTCACACTGAAGTCGTGGTCATCTCTGACTTCTGGTCACTTCCGGACAAACAGTCACACTGAAGTCGTGGTCATCTCTGACTCCTGGTCACTTCCGGACAAACAGTCACACTGAAGTCGTGGTCATCTCTGACTTCTGGTCACTTCCGGACAAACAGTCACACTGAAGTCGTGGTCATCTCTGACTCCTGGTCACTTCCGGACAAACAGTCACACTGATGTTGTGGTCATCTCTGACTCCTGGTCACTTCCGGACAAACAGTCACACTGATGTTGTGGTCATCTCTGACTCCTGGTCACTTCCGGACAAACAGTCACACTGATGTGGTCATCTCTGACACCTGGTCACTTCCGGACAAACAGTCACACTGATGTGGTCATCTCTGACCCCTGGTCACTTCCGGACAAACAGTCACACTGATGTTGTGGTCATCTCTGACTCCTGGTCACTTCCGGACAAACAGTCACACTGATGTCGTGGTCACCTCTGACTCCTGGTCACTTCCGGACAAACAGTCACACTGATGTCGTGGTCATCTCTCTGACCCCTGGTCACTTCCGGACAAACAGTCACACTGATGTCGTGGTCTTCTCTGACTCCTGGTCACTTCCGGACAAACAGTCACACTGATGTCGTGGTCATCTCTGACTCCTGGTCATGTCTGGACAGTTATACTGATGTTGTGGTCATCTCTGACTCCTGGTCACTTCTGGACAAAGTCACACTGATGTCGTCGTCATCTCTGACTCCTGGTCACTTCCGGACAAACAGTCACACTGATGTCGTGGTCATGTCTGACTTCTGGTCACTTCCGGACAAACAGTCACACTGATGTCGTGGTCATCTCTGACTTCTGGTCACTTCCGGACAAACAGTCACACTGATGTCGTGGTCATCTCTGACTTCTGGTCACTTCCGGACAAACAGTCACACTGATGTCGTGGTCATCTCTGACTCCTGGTCACTTCCGGACAAACAGTCACACTGATGTTGTGGTCATCTCTGACTCCTGGTCACTTCCGGACAAACAGTCACACTGATGTGGTCATCTCTGACTCCTGGTCACTTCCGGACAAACAGTCACACTGATGTGGTCATCTCTGACTCCTGGTCACTTCCGGACAAACAGTCACACTGATGTTGTGGTCATCTCTGACTCCTGGTCACCTCTGGACAGTCACAGTAATATCGTGGTCATGTCTGACTCCTGGTCACCTCTGGACAGTCACACTGATGTCGTGGTCATGTCTGACTCCTGGTCACCTCTGGACAGTCACAGTAATGTTGTGGTCATCTCTGACTCCTGGTCACCTCTGGACAGTCACAGTAATATCGTGGTCATGTCTGACTCCTGGTCACCTCTGGACAGTCACACTGATGTCGTGGTCATCTCGGACTCCGACGGACGACTGAGCAACACATGATTAATAATTATTTGGGGGTAGAGCCGATTGACAGCAGCCTTTAGGCGCTCATCATTCGTTTCCTCAGTGTGCCATTTAGTCAGGCCACACCCCCCTCATCACCCCCTACCACTCCCCAGAGAGAGAGAGAGAGAGAGAGAGAGGGAGGGGGGAAGGAGCATGTATATTAGAGTGAATTTTATTTCGAATTTTTGCCAGGGACAATTCTCTTTTTGCCGTGGGTTCTTTTATGTACATTCACTCATTAAGCCCGCCCATCCCCCACCCCCACCCCCCCACACACACACACACACACACACACACACACACACACTATCCCCTCCCCTACACACACACACTATCCCCTCCCCTACACACACACACTATCCCCTCCCCTACACACACACACACACACACACACACACACACACACACACACACACACACACACACACCTCCCACCTAGACACACGAACGAGCCCACACATTAAAAAAACAAACAAAAAAAACACCTGCAGCACAAGCGGTTTCCAGCAGTGCCGTTAACAACAGAACCAGTGGGAGGGAGGGGGGGGGGGAGGGAGGGGGATGGAGGAGGTGAGCTCCTGTCCATGAACTAACACCAAGTACAGTAATTTTTTTTTCCCCTTAGCTAAAGAACTTTCTTTTTCTTTTCAATCAACAACAAGACGACCCACATTCCATATTCAACAATTAGTATCAGAGAAACAAAACAAACACACTCCTGACCTTCAAAGAGGTTGGGTGGAACGTGGCAGAATGGTTAAGACGTTCATCTGCCAATACAGTGCCTGTTGAGGACCAGGGTTCGATTCCCCTCTCTCTCTCTCTCTCTCTCCTCTCTCTCTCCTCTCTCTCTCCTCTCTCTCTCCCCTCTCTCTCCCCCTCTCTCTCCCCTCTCTCTCCCCTCTCTCCCTCTCTCCTCTCTCTCTCCTCTCTCTCTCCCCTCTCTCTCCCCTCTCTCT
>NC_134877.1:2822554-2835054 GCF_041734735.1 Babylonia areolata
AAACCCACCTGAACTCTCCCAGTGATGATCTTCCACATCGACGAGATTTCCTTGTCCACATTGTGTGGAACTTGATTTTAAACAACACCTTTTTTTTCCTGTTTTCATTTTCTGGTTGATAACTCTCACACCCCGAACACAAATATCGGCAACATTTTTGTTTCTTTCCTGTATTCTTTCCATTAATTTTTGTTCCGAAGACGGAAAATGTCCAGAATTCGTTAATGACGTTGTAATATATTTCGGAAAATACTTTGAATTGGTTAATAACATTGTAATAAATATTTCGGAAATTGCTGTGAATTAGTTAATAACATTGTAGTAAATATTTCGGAAAATGTTGTGAACTGGTTATAAACATTGTAATATATTTTTCGGATGTTGTGAAATGGTCTATAACATTGTGATATTTTTCGGATGTTGTGAAATGGTCAATAACATTGTGATATATATTTTTCGAAATTAAAGAATAATAAAGCTAGGAGAGCACAGGATCAGCAATAATAAAGGGTGCTAACTCTCTTCATGTACAAGGGACACAACTTCGCAGATCGATTTGGTTCGTGAGTACGATGCAACAATCATTCTCTCTCATCTTTTTTTTTTCTTTTTTTTTTATCATCGTTTATCACTCCTTTTCTTTTCTTTTTTTATCATCGTTTATCACTCCTTTTCTTTTCTTTTTATCATCGTTTATCACTCCTTTTCTTTTCTTTTTTATCATCGTTTATCACTCCTTTTCTTTTCTTTTTTTTATCATCGTTTATCACTCCTTTTCTTTTCTTTTTTTATCATCATTTATCACTCCTTTTCTTTTCTTTTTTATCATCGTTTATCACTCCTTTTCTTTTCTTTTTTATCATCGTTTATCACTCTTCTTTTTTATCATCGTTTATCACTCCTTTTCTTTTCTTTTTTATCATCGTTTATCACTCCTTTTCTTTTCTTTTTTATCATCGTTTATCACTCCTTTTCTTTCCGTTTTTATCATCGTTTATCACTCCTTTTCTTTCCGTTTTTATCATCGTTTATCACTCCTTTTCTTTTCTTTTTTATCATCGTTTATCACTCCTTTTCGTTTCTTTTTTATCATCGTTTATCATTCCTTTTCTTTTTTATCATCGTTTATCACTCCTTTTCTTTTCTTTTTTTATCATCATTTATCACTCCTTTTCTTTTCTTTTTTATCATCGTTTATCACTCCTTTTTTTTCTTTTTTTATCATCGTTTATCACTCCTTTTCTTTTTTTATCATCGTTTATCACTCCTTTTCTTCTCTTTTTTATCATCGTTTATCACTCCTTTTCTTTTTTATCATCGTTTATCACTCCTTTTCTTTTCTTTTTTATCATCGTTTATCACTCCTTTTCTTTTCTTTTTTATCATCGTTTATCACTCCTTTTCTTTTTTTATCATCGTTTATCACTCCTTTTCTTTTTTTATCATCGTTTATCACTCCTTTTCTTTTCTTTTTTATCATCGTTTATCACTCCTTTTCTTTTCTTTTTTATCATCGTTTATCACTCCTTTTCTTTTCTTTTTTATCATCGTTTATCACTCCTTTTCTTTTCTTTTTTATCATCGTTTATCACTCCTTTTCTTTTTTTATCATCGTTTATTTTTCTTTTTTTATCATCGTTTATCACTCCTTTTCTTTTCTTTTTTATCATCGTTTACCACTCCTTTTCTTTTCTTTTTATCATCGTTTATCACTCCTTTTCTTTTTTATCATCGTTTATCACTCCTTTTCTTTCCTTTTTTATCATCGTTTATCACTCCTTTTCTTTTTTTATAATCGTTTATCACTCCTTTTCTTTTCTTTTTTATCATCGGTTATCACTCCTTTTTTCTTTTTTTTATCATCGTTTATCACTCCTTTTCTTTCCGTTTTTATCATCGGTTATCACTCCTTTTCTTTTTTATCATCGTTTATCACTCCCTTTCTTCTCTTTTTTATCATCGTTTATCACTCGTTTTTTTCTTTTTATCATCGTTTATCACTCCTTTTCTTTTCTTTTTTTATCATCGTTTATCACTCCTTTTCTTTTCTTTTTTTATCATCGGTTATCACTCCTTTTCTTCTCTTTTTTATCATCGTTTATCACTCGTTTTTTTTTCTTTTTATCATCGTTTATCACTCCTTTTCTTTTCTTTTTTATCATCGTTTATCACTCCTTTTCTTTTCTTTTTTATCATCGTTTATCACTCCTTTTCTTTTCTTTTTTATCATCGTTTATCACTCCTTTTCTTTTTTATCATCGTTTATCACTCCTTTTCTTTTCTTTTTTATCATCGTTTATCACTCCTTTTCTTTTCTTTTTTATCATCGTTTATCACTCCTTTTTTCTTTTTTATCATCGTTTATCACTCCTTTTCTTTTCTTTCTTTTTTTTTAACTATTACATAGTTATTATTTATTTATTTATTTATTTGTGTAAGCTTATCTATTATTTATTCACCTTTTTTTTTTCTTTTTTTTCTCAAGGCCTGACTAAGCGCGTTAGGTTACGCTGCTGGTCAGGCATCTGCTTGGCAGATGTGGTGTAGCGTATATGGATTTGTCCGAACGCAGTGACGCCTCCTTGAGCTACTGAAACTGAAACTTTTCTTTTTATCATAGTTTATCACTCCTTTTGCTTTTCTTTTTCGCGGTGAAGGGTCACAAATGGGGGGGAAAAAAAAAACCCATCCGAGCACGTGAGACTCGTCAGACTCAAAGTCTGTCACATGACTTTCATATCTCTGGTGCTCAATGTGCCGACAACCGGTTATGCACAAGCCACTTGCCCATTGCCGGGATTGTGCAAACCGCTATACCCATTACCGGTAATGAGTAAAAAGTATTGTGCATTAGCGGTAATGTACAAACTACCGATATATATATAAAACAAAGGTAATAGGAAGGATGATGTTGTGCAGGAAGGGGGTGGCTGTGTGTGGAATGTGAGTTGGATTCTGAACTTTTTTTCTTTCGGTTTTTTTTTTTTTTATTGTACCATGTTTTTACCTGCCCAGTTTTACCTGATTTTGATTTGACTTTTACTCACTGGCTGCTGTCTAACCAGCCTGGACAGCTTTCAATTCTGTGCCCTTGCCTGAAGAAGCTGTTTTTTTACAACGAAAAAAATTTATATATATATATATATATAACACAAGATAAATCCTGGAATTGCTGGCACCTCCCCATGAAAATAAAATAATTCCAAGTCCACAGGGGTAGATTTTCGAAAGAGAACAACCCCCCCCCCTCCCCCCCCCCCCCCCCCAAAAAAGCAAGATAAAACCCTCAAAGAAAGCAATAATTTATTGTCCTCCATTTTTGAACTCCTAAATTTTCGCCATGTGTGTGTGTGTGTGTGTGTGTGTGTGTGTGTGTGTGTGTGTGTGAGAGAGAGAGAGAGAGAGAGAGAGAGAGAGAGAGAGAGAGAGAGAGAGAGAGAGAGTGCATCAATTAAGGTAAACAGTTGTCAAATTTTGAGAGCAGAAAAAAGGAGGACAAGTCTGTTTATTTAGCATGTATATCTATGTATGTATGTATGTATATATATATATATATATATATATATATATATATATATATATATATATATATATACATACATACATACAGAGAGAGAGACACAGAGAGAGACACACACACAGATAGAGAGAGACAGAGAGATAAACGAATCAGAGCAAAATCACAACGAACTTTAAAACCTCATGTGGTTGTTCCAAAACTTTTAAATCGGGTACCTCGAAAACTTTCTCTTTTAATCGATGTCATCCACATAAAGAACAGCTGAACGTGTCTGATAACACAGGGGCAGGAAAGAGAATCGACGGGCGCAATAGCCGAGTGGTTAAAGCGTTGGACTGTCAATCTGAGGGTCCCGGGTTCGAATCACGGTGACGGCGCCTGGTGGGTAAAGGGTGGAGATTTTTACCATCTCCCAGGTCAACATATGTGCAGACCTGCTAGTGCCTGAACCCCCTTCGTGTGTATATGCAAGCAGAAGATCAAATACGCACGTTAAAGATCCTGTAATGCATGTCAGCGTTCGGTGGGTTATGGAAACAAGAACATACCCAGCATGCACACCCCCGAAAACGGAGTATGGCTGCCTACATGGCGGGGTAAAAAGTTTCAGTTTCAGTAGCTCAAGGAGGCGTCACTGCGTTTGGACAAATCCATATACGCTACACCACATCTGCCAAGCAGATGCCTGACCAGCAGCGTAACCCAACGCGCTTAGTCAGGCATTGAGAAAAAAAACAACAACAAACAAACAAACAAAAACGGTCATACACTAAAAGCCCACTCGTGTGCATACGAGTGAACGCAGAAGAAGAAAGAGAAACATTGTACAACAGGACAACAAGAACACACACACACACACACACACACACACACACACAAGTGAACAAGATTTAATTAACCTGCGTACCCCCTGTTGAAGGTGGATAAAAGAAAGGGGGGAAAGCGAAATTTTAAAAAAATATTAAAAAAAAAGAAAAGAAAAAGAAAAACAACCACAAAGCCAACAATCAACGCCATTTATTAGGTTTGTAATACTAATAGGGTTTTACATCAATCAAAGTGCAAAAATAGGATTTATCAAGTCCGTAATGAGGAACAGAATTACAGTTGTTATAACGCTTGCATCAATAATTGAGGTAATCGGTTGTCAACATTTCTTGATCGGCGACAAAGAATCCTTTATTACGTTCCCGGTCTTTATTGGATTTCCTCATTCTTAGAATAGAACCAGTTCACGTTGAGAAAGCAAGTTACCAAACGAAAATGCAGTTTTAGGACTTAGATATTCATCGAGATAAAAAATTTTTTCTCGATTGAAAAATACAAGTAAAACAAGCAAACCGAGACACACCCTCACGAAATCACCAATGGTAGGCCTCTTCGTGTCTTATTTTTTTTCTGAAAAAAAAAAACGATATTCTCTAGGAATTCCATTTATCCACAATGTTTAAAATTCGTAAACATGGACTCTAAACATTTGAACTTTATTACGAAATTGTGTTTGTTTCTGGCAAGTAGCCAATAAGTTTTCTCTCATATTATCTATCTATCTATCTATCTATCTATCTATCTATCTATATATATATATATGTACAATGCATATAAAATAATGCATATTTATATAATTATATTTTTTTATGAATAAACACAAGCACACACATATTCACATGTTTTCGCATAAACACACGCATATACTTGCACACACACGCACACACACACACACACACACACACACACACACACACACACACACACACACACACACACACACACACACACACAAGCACACATCCGACGTTGGAATGAACGCGCTGGTTCGGCCTTGACTAAGCGCGTTGGGTTACGCTGCTGGTCAGGCATCTGCTTGGCTTGGCAGATGTGGTGTAGCGTATATGGTTTTGTCCGAACGCAGTGACGCCTCCTTGAGCTACTGAAACTGAAACTGGTTCGGCCTTGAGAGCCTACCTCAGGTATGTTTAAACAAATAGATCAATACAAAAGATAACCATCGTTGTTTCTTTTACTTTATTTTTATTCCTTTTAACGAGAGCGGAAGACACTAATCTACGTTATGTTACCATAACCAGGTTTTCTTTTTATTCCTTTTAACGAGAGCGGAAGACGCTAATCTACGTCATGTTACCATAACCAGGTTCTCTTTTTATTCCTTTTAACGAGAGCGGAAGACACTAATCTACGTCATTTTACCAGGTTCTCCATCTCGCAAACGCAGACATCAACCAGACTGTTTTCAAACTCATTAGTTTCTCTCTGTCTCTCTGTCTTTCTCTGTCTCTCTCTGTCTCTTTGTCTCCTTGTGTCTCTGTTTCTCTGTGTCTGTCTCTGTCTGTCTGTATGTCTCTGTGTCTCTGTCTGACCGTCTTGAGCTGTTTGATCGTCTGTTTCTCTGTCTCTGTCTCTCCCTCTCTCATTCTTTATCTCTCTCTACAGCTCTGTCTGTCTGTCTCTCTTTCTTTGTCCGTCTGTCTCTCTTTCCCATGTGTCTAGAGTGGGTGGACGTTAATCTCAATATGTGTTTTCTTAATCAGATTAGACTTTTCGCGAACAATAAAACATATAAATCACTCCTCTCTCTCTCTCTCTCTCTCTCTCTCTCTCTCTCTCTCTCTACTTCTCTCTCTGTCTCTCTCTGTCTCTCTCTGTCTCTCTCTCTCTCTCTCTCTCTCTCTCTCTCTCTCTCTCTGTCGCTACCCATCTGTCTATGTTTCTCCCTCTCTATCTCTACCTGTCTATCTATGTATTTATTTATCGATCGATCGACCAACCAACCAACCAACCAACCAACCAACCAACCAACCTATCTATCTATGGGTATAGACAGAGATATCTCCTTCCGTGAAAAATGAAGTGGTTTTCTGGCGAACTGTACATCATAAAAGAGTGGTAGCGAATCATTAAAACACGACAAATGACGTACAGGAACATACTGTCGATTTATCGTGGTTAGCTTACATATCTCTTATCATTTCATCTCTTCCTCCTTGACAGGAAAAAAAATGAAAAAAATAAACCGCACTTGTGGTCGTTGCCAATGAGAAATAATGAACATGCGTTATGAATGCGCATCAATTCACTCTGTCTGAAATCCAAAGAGAAATCTGAGCAAAAAGGTGTGGAAAATGCACGAGAAAGCAAACTACAGAAAAAGCATTTCTAGAGGTCATCATCATCATCATCATTAGCATTAGAGTGATGGCCGAGTGGTTGGGCGCCCAACTTGGAAGCAAGTGTCCATAAGTTCGAGTTCCGCGAGCCCCAAATATGGACCGGGACAGACAGACAGACAGAAAGACAGGCACAAAGATAAGACAGGGACAGAGACAGACAGAAAGACAGGCAAAGAGATAAAACATGGACAGAGACGACAGAAGTCTAGGCACAAAGATAAAACATGGACAGAGACAGACAGACAGAAAGACAGGCAAAGAGATAAAACATGGACAGAGACAGACAGACAGAAAGACAGGCACAGAGATAAAACATGGACAGAGACAGACAGACAGAAAGACAGGCAAAGAGATAAGACATGGACAGGGAGACAGACAGATAGACAGGCACAAAGATAAGACAGGGACGTAGACAGAGAGACAGACAAGCAAAGAGATAAAACATGGACAGAGACAGACAGAAAGACAGGCAAAGATATAAAACATGGACAGAGACAGACAGACAGAAAGACAGACAAAGAGATAAGACGTGGACAGAGACAGACAGAAAGACAGGCACAAAGATAAGACAGGGACGTAAACAGACAGACAGAAAGACAGGCACAAAGATAAGACATGGACAGAGACAGACAGACAGAAAGACAGGCACAGAGATAAGACATGGACAGATAGAGAGAAAGACAAGCAAAGAGATAAGACATGGACAGAGACAGACAGACAGAAAGACAGGCAAAGAGATAAAACATGGAAATAGACAGACAGACAGACAGGCACAAAGATAAAACATGGACAGAGACAGACAGACAGAAAGACAGGCAAAGAGATAAGACATGGACAGAGACAGACAGACAGAAAGACAGGCAAAGAGATCAGACATGGACAGAGACAGACAGACAGAAAGACAGGCAAAGAGATAAGACATGGACAGAGACAGACAGACAGAAAGACAGGCAAAGAGATAAGACATGGAAATAGACAGAAAGACAGGCAAAGAGATAAAACATGGACAGAGACAGACAGACAGACAGACAGACAGAAAGACAGGCACAAAGATAAAACATAGACAGAGACAGACGGAAAGACAGGCAAAGAGATAAGACATGGACAGACAGAGAGAAAGACAGACAGGCAAAGAGATAAGACGTGGACAGAGACAGAGAGAAAGGGAGAGTTAAGTTGAGGGAGACGCAGAAACAGGGACACGGGGTGGGACAGGCAGACAGACAGCTCGTTATTTCCAGTGTCAAGATCGTGACAAAAAAAACCAGCCGGCTGATCCATACACGCTACACCGTTTATAAGTTTAAAAAAAAATGGTGGCGGGGGGCGGGGGGGCGGGGGGTTGGGGATGGGAGATGTAAGAATGGCGATGGTGGAGACCAGATGAGTGATCTGTGCGTAAGCCCAACGCGTTGGTGAGGCCTTGATATATATATATATATATATATATATATATATATATATATATATATATATATATATATATATATATATCCATCTACGTATCTATCTATCCATCTATCTATGCACCGTGGCTAAAGACAGCGATATCACACAAGCGTGCGGGCACACACACACACGCACGCACACACACACACACACACACACACACACACACACACACACACACACACACACACACACACATACACACATACATACATACATACATACCAATAAAGACACGCGCGCGCGTTACGAAATGTAACCCGAGACAAAAAAAAAAAAAAAAAAAAAAAAGAAAAAAAGGTTACCGAAACATGTTGAACTTACCTCTTTCCCAGTCAGGGACGAACTGAGTCTCTTATTAAGTGTTCAACAGCACATGCTGATTATACAGCTCCGTTACCCTCTGGTTGGTGATTTCCTCTTGAAGTGTACAGCTTTACACACACATACACGCTCTCCTGGAAAGATAACGTAGAACCGCTGCAGAACAATGGCAACACACACACACACAAAGTGAGAGGGAGAGAGAGAGAGAGAGTGACAGCTCCGTGGCAGAATTCAGCGTTGGACAGTGTTTGACCAGTGATCACAGTTCAAAACCGCTTTGTCAGCATGGTGTCGTTTCCTCGTGAAAGGCGTTTGTTTCACTTCAATTTTCCCCACCCTTGCCAAGTGTGAACGGAAACCTGACTTCGTTCAGGGGGGGCGGCGGGGGGGGGGGGGGGGGGAGGAGAGGGGGGGGGGAGGTTAAAACGGCGGAAAGAGAGATCCAGCCCGAGCCCACAGGACACAGTGAACATGAATTCACTGCCCCCTGTGAGCGTGAAAGGGTGTGGGGATATTTAACTCTCTCCATACGAACGGCGAAAGAGACGACGTTAACAGCGTTTCACCCCAATTACCATCATCAAATTATTGCAAGCGGGAAGGCTCTTATACTGAAGACGTGAATGTTGACAAAGAATACCACAATTCTGACGACGGAAGCTAAAGGTTGGGTCATTCAGACACCCACTAGACACCCGAGGGGTCTATGTAGAGGAGAAGAGAGGACTGGCCGTACTGAGTGGGTTAATCTGTCTACACCACCATGTCCAGACTGACAGAGTGTTGCGAGCACCGGCAAGTTGACAGAAGGCACCAAGGTCACCAGCGCAAAGTTAGCTTAAGAATGTTCATAACCCCACGATAAACACCATAGTACTTAGGAACATTCTGAACCCAAAGCAAACAGCACTGCAAAGATGATAATAATAATAATAATAATAATAATAATAATAATAATAATCATAATAATAACAATAATAATAATAATAATAATAATGGTACTTATATGGCGCTGAATCTTGTGCATAGACAAATCTAAGCGCTTTCGCACCAGTCATTCTCACGCACGCATAACTCTAAAACTGGAGAAACTAAAGACAAGGAAGAGGCAGGGAAAGGAGGCTATTTTGGGAAGAGGTGGGTTTTAAGGCCAGACTTGAAAGAGCTGAGTGTGGAGACTTGACGAAGCGAAAGAGGATGTTCATTCCAATTGCAAGGTCCAGAGACAGAGAAAGAACGGTGGCCAACAGTCGAGAGTTTGAATCTGGGTATGCGTAAGTGGAGTGGATCCGAAGCCGATCGTAGTGAGAAAGATCGCCTTATGCAACGTGGGCCAGGTTCTAAAGAGCTTCCGTGGTGATCACCTATCCTGTAGGGCAGTGACACCTGGACACTGGGTGCCAGATAGGAACGAGAGGTCGACACCTTCCACATGCCCGGGCTCCGACGCATCCTGGCAGGACAAGGTCTTCAACGACACTATCTTCGAGAAGGCCGGTGACGGGAGCAATAGCCAAGTGGTTAAAGCATTGGACTTTCAATCTGAGGGTCGAGGGTTCGAATCTCGGTAACGGCGCCTGGTGGGTAAAGGGTGGAGATTTTTCCGATCTCCCAGGTCAACTTTGTTCAGACCTGCTTAGTGCCTGAACCCTCTTCGTGTGTTTACGCAAGCAGAAGATCCAATACGCACGTTAAAGATCGTGTAATCCATGTCAGCGTTCGGTGGGGGTATGGAAACAAGAACATACCCAGCATGCAAACCCCCGAAAACGCAGTATGGCTGCCTACATGGTGGGGTTAAAAACAGTCCTGCACGTAAAAGCACACTCGTGTACATACGAGTGAACGTGGGATTTGCAGCCCACTAACAAAGAAGAAATAGAAAAGAGGGATGGGATCCCGAGCAATGTACACCCTCCTCAAGCACAGACGCAATCACTGGCTCGGACACGTCGTCCGAATGAACGACGGCCGAATACCCAGGGACCTGGCTGAGGGAAAGCACCCCGCAGGCAGACCCCAACTACAAAAGATGTCCGAAAAGGAGACCTGAGGACCCAAAGTATCAGCCCAAAGCTTTAGCCTCCGAACGATCATACTTGAAGCACACAGTGCAAAACGGCCTCTCCTCAGCAAGTTCCAACAAAACACCAGCCCAGCACTTAGAGGTAAACGGCGAAGAAAGAAAGCCTGACAGACAGAGAGGACGAACAAACATCAGACTTTGTCTGCACAAAAGTGCTGCAGAGATTGTCTGTCATTCCCCAACACGGCTGTCAAGGCTCAACCCACACTGCACCGGAAACATCACCCAGAGCTACTCTTCGTTATCTCCCGAGACTGAAGGGTGCCTTCCATTACACACACAGGAGCGCGCGCGCGCACACACACACACAACACATACACACACACACACACACACACACACACACACACACACATACACACAGCCACACACAGACACACACACACACACACACACACACACACACATACACACACACACGCACACATACATACACACACACACACACACACACACACACACAGAGGCACGCACGCACGCGCACACACACACACACACACACACACAGCCACAGCCACACACACACACACACACACACACACCACTCACACACACACACACACACACACACGCACACTCACACACACACACACAGCCACACACACACACACACACACACATGCGCACGCGCATGAACGCACGCACGCACGCACGCACACATACATACATACCCACACATAGATAGACAGATATCCATATACATAGTTTGTTTGGTTGTTTTCTTAATATTATTTTTGGTGCGTTCTAAAAATTTGACCAGGGTACACATGTGTTGGATCAGTGCGTAGATCTGGTATGCGCTTCATTAAAAAAAAGAAGAAAAAAGATGTGGTGGTGTAGCATGTATGGATAAGTCCGCACGCCTTGGAACTGAGACTGAAAGTGGTGTGTGTGTGTGTGTGTGTGTGTGTGTGTGTGTGTGTGTGTGTGTGTGCAATCTGAAACAAAAAGTAAGCACACGTTCGTGGAGACATAATACCCACGAGGGTGGCATTATTTCTGATATATTTACACCCATTTTCCTCTCCACCCCAAAAAAACAAAAAAACTGATGCCCTGTTTCCCAAGTGTCTGTGGAAACGATAGAGATGATGAAGAAATACGGGATGGCTCCGTCACCTTCCCTGCCCCCTGACCAGAATTTATTGTCCCCCGATAAGCCGAACGCCGGTTTGCTGAAAGAAACACAAACGTCTCAGCGTCCGGGAGGTGTGTTCAGTTGAGGCGTATGATCAGATGTGAACCGTTTCGTCTTCGGTGAGAAGTGGAGGCTTTGATGTTGTTTGATAGTTGTGTCCGTCGATGACCACTAGAACAGCAGAGGAGGCATCTACTGTCCTGACTATCAGGGCTAGAAAAATAGCGGGGAGTGTTTTGCCCACTCTCTCGGCCAAGAGGGTTTTAGGACAGTTGGTGTTTGGATGGCTCCCAAAGGCCAACTAGCCCCCAAAGCTGCAGCACTAAAAGCCAGTGCAATCTTGCCTCCTGGTTAACGTTTTCAGAGTCACAGTCCTTCACAAAAGACTAAGCTGTAAATGTCTTACCATTGCAGTGGAGAAACTATTGATCATACAGCTCGCACTTTGCGTTGGCCCAGCTGTAAGCGTATGTCAATCTGTCAATCTCTGACGGGCGCAATAGCCGAATGGTTAAAGCGCTGGACTTTCAATCTGAGGGTCCTGGGTTCGAATCTCGGTGCACCTGGTGGGTAAAGGGTGGAGATTTTTCCGATCTCCCAGGTCAACATATGTGCAGACCTGCTTAGTGCCTGAACCCCCTTCGTGTGTATACGCACGCAGAAGATCAAATACGCACGTTAAAGATCCTGTAATCCATGTCAGCGTTCGGTGGGTTATTGAAACAAGAATATACCCAGCATACACATCCCCGAAAACGAAAATGTTACATGTCTGTCTGAGTGTGTATGCGT
>NC_134877.1:2842554-2850054 GCF_041734735.1 Babylonia areolata
TGCGTGTACGTGTGTACGTGTGTGTGTGCGTATTATATGTATGTGTGAGTGCATGAGAAAGACAGACAGACAGATGGAGACAGACAGACAGACGGAGACAAAGACAGAGGCAAACAGAGAGACAGAGACAGACAAAAAGAGGACCAGCCACTAAAACGGAAAAAAAGGTCAACGGAGGTAAGTGCACCGTGAGTCTAATCTGGTGGGCTGGCAACAGGCTAAATGTTAGAAGTGACATTCCGCAACACAAGCGCCCCCTGCTGATACAGTTTCCGTTTCCGTGCTCAGTTATCACACGTGTCCGCCTGTTTGGACAAGAGTAATATGGCGTGCCCACTCGCGCAATCGCGTCCGACCCTTTAGCTCCGCGCCGTTTTGGGACAGCGAGGAATCGCGTTTCCAGCAGGGTGCGTGTTCCCATCCTTCTCTCTGAGAGCTGAGGTCACTGTGGACCTGTCTGCCTTTTATTATCACCTCCAGGACAGGTAAATAAAACATCGTGTATTGAGGACCGTAATGGACGAGTTCTGTGTGTGTGTGTGTGTGTGTGTGTGTGTGTGTGTGTGTGGAGTGGGGATGATAATTATGCATGCGTGTGTTTGTATGTATGTGTACGCGTGTGCAAGGATGTGTGTGTGTGTGTGTGTGTGTGTGTGTACAGGCATGTGCATGAGAGTATTTGTCAACAACGTAAGAGAAAAGAGACATACAGACTGGGTAAGAGACAGACGTACGGACAGACAGACAGACATGCAGAGTCAGAAGGAAAAAGAGAGAAAGCAACAAAGACAGACAGACAGACAGACACACAGGCAAACAAACCGACACCAATGTACTGCTGCTACAAAACAAAATAACATCGTTTGTATTCAATATTGTTATCATCATTATTCTTATTTTCTATTTTCACCACAGCCAAGAGTGATGCAACGAGAAATGTGTCCATGTTATGTTGCAGTATTGCTGTAAGAGAGAGATTTGTCTTCAGGGGTGGGTGGAATTGGATTGGGCCAGATTCATCACAGTGAATAACCTTGTGCAAACCCTCAGCCCGTGAATCATTACCGAGATGTGCGTCTGCACATTTGGCGCGCGACAACTTTTCATTCATTTCTCTAATTGATTTTTCGTGTTTTGTTGCTGTTGGTATTGTTTATGTGCCTGTTGTTTTTTTTATGGTATTACTTTTCATTAATTGTTCAATTTCATATATTATTTTCATGCTATTTTTGTTTTCTTTTTTTCATATTTTATTGTTTTTTTTATTAATTAGGGGGGGGGGGGGATTGATTAATTTTGGAAACATGTTGAAGTGGTTGTTCATCTGAAGACAGTGTCCGCGAGGGTCTGGGTTCGAATCTCGTTCTCGACACTTCTCCCAAGTTTGAGAGGAAGATCAAAGCGAGCCACTGGACAGGCGGAGTGGAATAAAGAGTTGTGAAATATTCACAGGAGCTCAGAGCTTTGATTCAATGTTGCTGCTTGTTTGTTTCGGCAGCACGGTGTAGAAAGGAATTTAAATCTAAGCGAATTGTGGTATTCTTTGTCAGCATTCACGTCTTCAGTATAAGAGCCTTCCGCTTGCAATATTTTGATGATGGTAACTGGGGTGAAACGCTGTTAACGTCGTCTCTTTCGCCGTTCGTATGGAGAGAGTTAAAACGATCGGTTTTAAGATTTACGTTTGGTTTTGGAAGGCGGGGACCAATCAATCCTCTCTGTCCGCCATACATGTCTTCCCTGAAGACCCATGTCTGATACCTATGTACACTGTGTGTAGTCAGGGAAATCGGAGTAGAGACATTATGCCGAAACGGGACCTCGTACCCTGATCGGCTGACCGGATCTGACACGGCAGCTGCCTTGACAATTCACCGTGTAGTTTGTTCAGCACTAGCGCCAAGCATCTCTGTCTCTGTCTCTTTGTCTCTGTCTCTGTCTGTCTATCTCTCTCTCTTTCTCTCGCTCGCTCTCTCTCTCTCTCTGTCTTTCCCCCCCCCTCTCTCTCTCTCTCTCGCTGTCCCTCTCTGTCTCTCTGTCTGTGTCTCTCTTTGTCTCTGTGTGTCTGTCTTTCTCTTGCACTCTCTCTCTCTCTCTCAATCTTGCAAACACACACACACACACACACACACACACACACACACACACACACGATCAAAACACACACACACACACACACACACACACACACACACACCAGTAATACAGTTCATCTCTTATTTTAGTGTCTCACAACTGAGTTGACCTCAAAGCCAGATTCTGTTTTGACGTGTGGACCAATTCGCCATGCTGGAACGTCGACCAGGCCTCTCAGGTCCGCAACCTTCCTTTGTCTCTCGGGCCCATCACTAGCCGCCAGGCGCGTGTCAGTTTCACACGTCCATCACACTCTCCGAAAATGAATGTGACATGCTCACACCAGCTCTCTGTGTTCTCTTCAGTGTCAGTGTCAGTTTCAAGGGGTTGTAAAATCGTGCGGACGGATCTGCATTGGCAAACGCTTTACATCCACTTTAAAAAAAAAGAAAGAACAAAATGCATATGCCTCACCAATGACTGATTAGTGGGCCCGAAAATCTACCTTTGGTCTATATAGGCTTAAAAGAAACCCATAAAAATGAGATACAGATACTGAAACGAAATAGACAAATAAATAGATACATCAATGTAAATCAATGCAATGAAAGCTAGATAGAAGTCAAATTCTTGGAAATACAAAGCAACAATATATATATATATATTGCATTTCTTCTGTTTTTGCTGCTGTGTGCACATGTCAGATGATGGGTATAAGGACAGACCCGGCGCTTCCTTTTTTGAGGAAGTGTCTGGGTTTGTTCCACACCTGTGTGCTAGCTGAATCAGAAGCGCAAGCAGTACTTGACTTGAAGTTGTGTACCTTGTGAATGGAGAGAGTTACCACTCTTTACTATTTGTTAATCATTTCATCTCCTGGCCTCATTGTTTGTTAATATATATATATATATATATATATATATATATATATATATATAATATATTTAATAAGGGGGGATGAACTTGTGCGCATCTGCATTTTCTCAAGGCCTGACTAAGCGCGTTGGGTTACGCTGCTGGTCAGGCATCTGCTTGGCAGATGTGGTGTAGCGTATATGGATTTGACCGAACGCAGTGACGCCTCCTTGAGCTACTGAAACTGATACTCGATAGGAAAAACAAATAAAACTACACGCAGAAAAAAATACAACAACAAAAAAATGGGTGGCGCTGTAGTGTAGCGACGTGCTTTCCCTGGGGAGAGTAATCCGAATTTCACACAGAGAAATCTGTTGTGTAAAAAAGAAATAGAAATACAAATATGGTATTTGTATTTCTTTTCATCACAACATATTTCTCTGTCTGAATGGAAGAGAGGGGGCGGGGGGCGGGGAAATATACTTTGGTCACTACGAGAGTGAAACTTTTCTTTCGACCAAGAACAATACACAGAGAGAGAGAGAGAGAGAGAGAGAGAGAGAGAATCATATATATATATATATATATATATATATATATATGTGTGTGTGTGTGTGTGTGTTACAGTGCTGTACTCTGGTGATGTGTTGTGACAAACAGTATTACAGCACAACACAACACAACACACAACACAGCACAGCACAACACAGCACAACACAACACAACACAACACAACACAATACAGCCAACACAACACAACACAACACAACACAGCACAACACAACACAATACAGCACAACACAAACACAACACAACACAACACAGCACAGCACAGCACAGCACAGCACAGCACAGCACAGCACAGCACAACACAACACAACACAACACAACACAACACAACACAACACAGCACAACACAACACAACACAACACAATAATGACACCTGTTTAGAAATGGTCGCTCAAGCACATTCAATCTTACACAAGCCCACACAATTACGCAAGTGTTTTGTTTTTGTTTTTGTTTTTATTTGTTTTGTTTTGTTTTTACTAACGTGGAATTTATTTCCTTTCCTGTCTTCCACTTTTATCCTTTTCCTTAAATCCATGACATTATCACTGATAACATTTTTTTTTTCTCTTAGACATACAGACAATAATTCAAAGACAAAAGTAAAAAAAAAAAAAAAATTGAAAGGACATCAACAACAATAACAGAAAAGAAAAACTACTATCAAAGCTTAGGCATCATACAAGGCAAGCTTATTTCACGTTGATATGGTGCATATATCGTTAAGTCGCACTACAAACATACATGAAACGTGTTCGTTGTGTCTGTGTCAACTATTCATTTTAGTTATTGCATTCCACACTGAATTTTGGACGCGTGATTGTTTGTTTTTAGCATCAGGAGTAACTCGATTTTGGTCTACTTTATTTTTTTATTTATTTTATTCAGCATTGGATGAAGCGTAGTCTTGTTGTTTCTTGCATCATAATGATAATGATGAGGAGGAGGAGGAGTATACTACTACTACTGCTACTACTACCACTACTGCTACTACTACTACTATTACTACTACTTCTACTAGCGCTTTTCCTTACCAATCAAGGGACTCGTAGCTACAACCAGACATGCTAGAATGAGCACATTGGAATGATTTAAGTTAAAAATGAATGACTGCAGCAAAATTGTCGAAAAAAAATTATATATAGAAAATAATAAATGACTGCAACAAAACTGTCGAAAATAATTATACATAGAAAAAGTGCACATCATTAAACCAGAAGAAAAATATACAATAACTACTAAACAGCCTGTGTGAAGCGTATCATGTAAAACCCACTTTATGCTCAAAGTTAGTAGATGATGGGTACAGGTTTTTATGCAGTGTCCCCGTTTGGTTTATTTGTGGCAAATCTATGTGTATGTGATGCTGTATCTTATTGTGACTTGCTTTATGCAGTGTACTTAGGAACTAACATGTATGTTTCAGTAACGGATCTTTCGTATTTTTCTTGTTCTTTATTTTCATTGCCAGGCAATCTCATATTTAGTTCCAGGCAATCTCATATTTAGTTCATGTATATAACGATCCTTTTTTTTAAATTGCATGCAGGTCAGTTACTGCCTAATTAGCTTTAATTCTAGGCTCTGGCAGTATAAAAATGTTAATAAATCATCAGTAGATGATAATGTGAAAGCAACAAAGTCACAGAATATAAACATACATAACACACACACACACACACACACACACACACACACACACACACACACACACACACATACATAACACACACACACACACACACACACACACACACACACACACACACACACACACACACACACACACACACACACACACACACACAAGCATTATCAAACTAGTTCAACAGTTGTCTCTCTCTCTCTCTTTTCCTGGCTTCTCATTGTCTCCCTTCTTTCCTGGGTTGTGGTCGTTGTTGGCCAGTGTTCTGTACCGGAAACCACCTGCCCACAGAAAGCGTCTTTCCATGAGACTGTCTCTCTCTGTCTTATCCTGGCGACACTCCCGGTGACACACTACAATTTCACTATCTACTTTCCATTTCTTTGTCCCACGTTTTTTGTTGTTGTTTTTTCTTTTTTTCTTTTTTTATATATATATATATATCATAATTATTATTTATTTATTTATTTATTTATGTAAGCTTATCTATTATTTATTCACCTTTTTTTTTTCTCAAGGCCTGACTAAGCGCGTTTGGGTTACGCTGCTGGTCAGACATCTGCTTGGCAGATGTGGTGTAGCGTATATGGATTTGTCCGAACGCATTGACGCCTCCTTGAGCTACTGATACTGTTACTGATACTGTTCCACGTTTGGCCAACAAACATACAAACAAAACTATTCATAATACAAACGATTTGAGCGGAGGAGATCAGCCCATAGGTGGATGACTGCTACCTTCCCTTTCCTTAAGTTGTGTGTGTGTGTGTGTGTGTGTGTGTGTGTGTGTGTGTGTGTGTGTGTGTGTGTGTGTTGTGTGTGAAATTTTCTGCATAATTTTGCTTTTCCAATTTTAATCCATAAATGTTCTGTATAAATGTTTCATTGGGGAATGTTCATTAAGAACTATTTTATCATGCACTGTTGTGGGTTGTCAGCTTTGATTGTTTGTTTGTTCAGCTGTGTGCATGTTCGTGCGTGTGTGTGTGTGTGTGTGTGTGTGTGTGTGTGTGTGTGTGTGTGTGTTTAAATTGTCCACTTTTTGTTGTTGTTGTTGTTGTTATCATTATTTCTAGTGTCAAGTCTTCATATTTGATGTATTAATTGGTTTATTCTATGGCCTGGTCTCTTATAATTGTTCTCACTTACTTATGTTTCAAATTACATGTTTAGTGTTATTGTGAAGCACATAGAGCTTCGAGAATATGCGCCATAGCAAGACGTTTTAAGAAACAAATACCTAAATAACTACCTACCTACCAAATAACTACCTAACCTAGCTACCTACACACCTAGCTAACTGCCATCCAATCAGCCTACCTATTTACCTACCTACCCACCTAACTACATACCTACCTACCTTTCTGCCTACCCACTTATCAACCTACCTACCATCCTACCTGACAATCTATTAACCTACCTATGTACCTTGCTACCTACATACATACCCGTTTGTTTCCTCACCAATAACACTGCTGCCAATGCTGGAATCTCTCTCTCTCCACACACACACACACACACACACACACACACACACACACACACACACACACACACACACACACACACACACACACACACACACACACACACACACACACACACACACTCCCTCCCTTCCCAGCCTCCTATGATAACAGGACCTCCGATAAGATGACTGACGTCTCTCCGGGTCGGCAGATGAATTGCTCAGCACATAGCGCCGTTACGTGACCGGCCTTACCTCATGGCGTTTTGAATGCCACACCCCCACATACTGAAACCGCCAGCTGTAAGCAGATTTCATAACGTTTTCCGATGGGTTCGGTTTTCGTTTGCTTGTTGTTATTCTTTTCTTTTCTTTTTTAACTCTCTCCATACGAACGGCGAAAAAGACGACGTTAACAGCGTTTCATCCCAATTCTCATCATCAAAATATTGCAAGCGGAACGCTCTTATACTGAAGAGGTGAATGTTGACAAAGAATACCACAGTTCTGACGACGGAAGCTAAAGATTGGGTCATTCAGACACCCCCACTGGACATCCGAGGGGTCTGTGTAGAGGAGAAGAGAGGACTGGCCGTACTGAGTGAGTTAAACAACGCTAGTCCGCTGATTTTTTCTTTTTTTTTTTTTTTTTTGGGGGGGGGGGGGGGGTTGAGGGGGCAGGGGGTGGGGGTTGGATGGGGATGGGGTGGAATGGGAGTGGAGGGTACCCCTCAAGCAACGCAACTTTCATCCAAGGAGAAAACCCAAACCCCGTCCCACCTGGCCTTAACTGTAGTATATAAGGGTGTGAGCCAATTGGGCGTTAACCCCCACTCTCACGGGAGGGGGGTGGGGTTGAGGGTGCGGGAGGGGTAAGTGAAG
>NC_134877.1:2862554-2870054 GCF_041734735.1 Babylonia areolata
AACCCCACATTTTGCTAAAAGGTCTGTAGTATCACCTACACCTGTATGGGAACTTCAAAGAGCGCAATTTGATATCGATCATACTGATCTGACCAAAGATGACAACATAAATTTACTTACATCACATGTACGAATTCATATGGAAGAGAAATACCTAAATCATCTAAAGATATTTACAGACGGCTCTGTTGTAAATGATAAAGCTGGTGCTGTTTTCGTTATTCCAGACCTTAACTTTCAAAACTCTTTTTCAACTGGGAGAGAATAAGTCCATCTTCACAGCTGAACTCATAGCAATTCTAATGGCGTTAAATTTCATGATATCCTTCCCGAAAACTATATTTCAGATACTATTTTGTGTTGATTCTAAATAAGTTCTTCGCGCTATTGAACTTATAAAAGAAACGGTTAGGTATGAACTCATTATTGAAATCAACCATTTGATTCACAAACTCTAAGAGGCTCTCACATAACCTTTTGCTGGATTCCTTCTCATTGCGGTTTTTACTATAATGAAAAAGTTGACATTTTGGCTAAAAAAAAAAAAAAAAAAAAAAAAAAAAAAAAAAAAGGAGCTAGAAGTTCCATGAAGGAGTTGGATTTAAATATTTCGCTTTCACTACAGGAATGTTACACCATGGTAGAAAAAAGTCCAATGGTCAAAATTTCAGTTTAAAGAAAAACACACCGGTAACTCGGAGTTACATAAGAATATACAGAAAACATATGGTTTCATGGGAAAACATAACCAAAATGATTTTCATAAGAGGCAAATCATTTCTCTAATCTGCAGACCAAGTATGTCAGTAATGTTTCTTGCATCTGTGGTGCTCACATAACAGCCGATCATATCCTCATTTGCGATATGTTAAAGTCTCACATCCCTGAACTGAAATCATCTTCAGTGTTGACGATCTTCAGCAGTCCATTGCTAATGTATGATTTTTTCAACTCCTTGTTAGAGAGTCCAGTTGGTTCGCTGTTATAGTTTGTTAGTTTTTCATTGGAATTATGTTATATTGTTATACTTTTAAAAAAAATTAACATAAATCAATCATTTTATATATATAACACACACGCACACACACACACACACACACACACACACACACACACACACACACACACACACACTTTCACTTACTCGCATGCGAATACAGTAATTTCCCCCTGCCCCCCGCCCCCACCCTGCCCCCCACGCCCCAGCCCCCCTTGATTTTATCCTACCCTCGTCCAATATCACTACCAGTGAAAAGACGTTAAACTTGAGAACGGAACGAACCCTGGAGTAACTTTTGCACAGTTGCAATCAATGCGGGCTCACAGTGAAAAGACGTTAAACTTGAGAACGGAACGAACCCTGGAGTAACTTTTGCACAGTTACAATCAATGCGGGCTCACAGTGAAAAGACGTTAAACTTGAGAACGGAACGAACCCTGGAGTAACTTTTGCACAGTTACAATCAATGCGGGCTAACAGTGAAAAGACGTTAAACTTGAGAACGAACAAACCCTGGAGTAACTTTTGCACAGTTACAATCAATGCGGGCTACTTTCAGTGTCACGAGGAAGCGTCGTTGCGTTTGAACAAACCCATGTTCGCTGCACCACATTTGCCAGGCAAATACCTGACCAGCAGCATAACCCGAAGCGCTTAGTCAGGGTTTGAGTGCATGCATATAATTTGTGTACCTATCCGGGTGGCTTAGCGCACGTAAAAGAACCCACGGCAACAAAAGGATTGTTCCTGGCAAAATTCTGTAGAAAAATCCACTTCGATAGGAAAAGCAAATAAAACTGCACGCAGGAAAAAATACAACAACAAAAAAAGGGTGGCGCTGTAGTGTAGCGACGCGCTCTCCCTGGGGAGAGCAGCCCGAATTTCACACAGAGAAATCTGTCGTGATAAAAAGAAATACAAATACAAATACAAAAACGAATACACTCTCGTTGCCATGGGTTCTTTTACAGCGCGCCAAGTGCGTGCTGCACACGGGACATCGGATTAGTGTCTCATCCGAACGAATAAACGCTGTGTTGGATTTCAAAGGGCGAGAGTTGGATTCGATCCCAGATCCTCACGGACTCTGTACCGGCAGACGATGGTCTTTACCATTCTACCACCTTCTTCCTGTGCAGGCTAGCAGAGTGGATCGCCCCCACCACCTCTCCACGTTTGCTGCCTTCAGTTATAAAGTGAGAGATAGGGAGGGGTATTGGCGGAGGGGCAGCAATGGCTAGCCTAGAACGACACCCTCCCCCCCCCCCCGCCCCACCCCCCCACCCCCACCCCAGCTTACCCCAATGCTTTTTCAACATCTTGATTTAACTCTCTCCATACGAACGGCGAAAGAGACGACGTTAACAGCGTTTCACCCCAATCACCACCATCAAAATATTGCAAGCGGAAGGCTCTTATACTGAAGACGTGAATGTTGACAAAGAATGCCACAATTCTGATGACGGAAGCTAAAGGTTGGGTCATTCAGACACCCACTGGACATCCGAGGGGTCTGTGTGGAGGAGAAGAGAGGACTGGCCGTACTGAGTGAGTTAACCCGTTGTAAAGGGGGGTAATTTACAACTAAAGGGGCTAAGGGAATGGGGGAGGGGGGGGAGGAGAATCACGTGGGTGGGGAGTTAGGGGGGTTGGGGGGGAAGGGGTGCGTGTGTAGGGGGTTGGGGGGGGGGGGCGATCTGGACTAGTTCAGAATCACACCGGGGTAAAATAAACTGAACAAAAGAACCGGGGGTACAAAAAGTCCTCTACACCGGGGGGCAAAAGGAGGCCTGGGCCTGAAGATCATCGCCACTATCTCCGGGCTGTAAACAGAAGACGATGATACCGGGACCAGCAAAGGACTTTTTTTGTTTGTTTGTTTGTTTGTTTGTTAACCTGTTTTTTTTTTAAAGTTCCCCCCCGGCACAAAGCAATACCACTCGGGGGTGTCGACGGAAACGAGTCAGCTGAATCACCGGAAGTGACCATTTTTAGCTTCGGTGACTGAATTACACCAGTGTTGCACAGAAATGAAAACAAGAAAGAATGAATGAAAAGAAGAAAAAAAAAAAAAACAAAAAAAAACAAACACCAAACCTTAGCGATATGAAACCCGACTTTTCTTCTTTTTTTTTTTCCAAAGGAATGAGTGAAGGAAAGAAAGAAAATAAAAGAGACAACAAAAAGAAGAGAAAAAAGAGTGATATGAATCCAGGCTTTCTTTAACTCCTCTGACAAACCGACGACCGCTCTCTGAACTTTAGCAGCCACATAAATAATCTTTCTTTTGGGAGTGAAGTCTAGATAGCCGCCACGAGCTGTTACTAAATCATAATCTAGCTGAAAATAGAAAGAAAAAAAAATCTCTCTTATTCTGATAAGGAAAATAAGTGAGCCAAACCGAAAAGAAAAGAAATAGTATAGTCATTACTTATATAGGGCATATCTTCGGCCAGAGATCAAGCTGTAAGAGCTTTGCAAACACAGTGTTTGCACAACAGGCTGCCTACCTGGACAGAGCCGATGAGAGAGCTGCTTTAGGCGCTCGTCATTCGTTTCCTGTGTCAGTCAGTCACACGCACACAGACACACGTGTACATTGAACATCAAACAAGTGCTGTTACTCTTGGTAAGACCAAAAGGTGCATAACCCTAATCTTTTACTTTATGCGCCACTCACTGAAAGGCACAAAGGTAAATTGTATGATACTGTATAGGACTGGACTCGATGGATAACTTTCAGTTACAACATCTTTCTCTATGTGAGATTCTGCAGACTATCCTCAGGGACAGCACGTCGTCGCCACAGTGCAGCGACACCCGTTTCCTGGAGACGGACCGTTGCGTATTTGTTTCACTATCAAAGTGTTTTCGTTTTTTCTGCATAATATGCCAGGGGTGACTACTTTGCTGCCGTGAGGTAGTTAACGTGCGCAAAGTACATGCTGCACACGAGACCTCTGTTTGTCATACCGTCTGACGATGATGATTATGATGATCATTGTGAAAGAACAAGAAGAACAAGAACAAGTAAAACAAAAATTAGAAGAAGAAGAAGAAGGAGGAGGAGGAGGTATGCAGAAAACTATAAACCCTGAAACCTCCTCCAAGAGGGGGTAGCTCCAAATCCGTTCATGTTTTGAATATTATTATACTCTTGCATTTGACATGTTGCTTGCACACAGCAGCAGCAACGGTGTGAAAGATACAAACCACAAATAGCATTGAGTCAAGGCTGGCCAGTGTCCTCTGTGGCCCGGAAGATGCCACACACTGACCAGGCAAACGGTACGAATCAAATCCATGGTAACCTCGGTAGAATGATGAAATTTGATTATGACTACAGTGATCAAAGAGAAATACACCACCCACACCCCTCAACTCCCCCCCCCCCCCCCCCTCCCCTCCCTCCCATACCTCGAACATCTTTTTTTTCTTCTTTCTTTTTTCTCCTCTGCCCCCTTTTTAGGTCCTTTCAATTTGATGTTTATGAAGACAATTGATGCTATTTTTGTTTCTCATAGCTGCTGCTACTACTGCTATTACTATTACTACTACTACTACTACTACTTCCACCATCACCATTACTACTACCACCACAACAGCAACTGTATTTTGTCCGCCCCTGCTCTCTGGGCCTTTCTTCTTCTTCTTCTTCTTCTTCTTCTGCGTTCGTGGGCTTCAACTCCCACGTTCACTCGTATATACGCGAGTGGGCTTTTTACGTGTATGACCGTTTTTACCCCGCCATGTAGGCAGCCATACTCCGCTTTCGGGAGCGTGCATGCTAGGTATGTTCTTGTTTCCATAACCCACCGAACACTGACATGGATTACAGGATCTTTAACGTGCGTATTTGATCTTCTGCTTGCGTATACACACGAAGGGGGTTCAGGCACTGGCCATACGTTGACCTGGGAGATCGTAAAAATCTCCACCCTTTACCCACCAGGCGCCGTCACCATGATTCGAACCCGGGACCCTCAGATCGAAAGTCCAACGCTTTAACCATTCGGCTATGGCGCCCGTCTCTGAGCCTTTCATCTTCCCCCTACCTCCTGTGACCCTTTCCTCTGAATGTCCACATACTTGATCTAGTGCCTGAACCCCCTTCGTGTGTATACGCACGCAGAAGATCAAGTACGCACGTTAAAGATCCCGTAATCCATGTCAGCGTTCGGTGGGTTATGGAAACAAGAACATACCCAGCATGCACTCCCCCCCCCCCACCCCCCCGAAAACGGAGTATGGCTGCCTTCATGGCGGGGTACCCCTCTTCTCCCCCCCCTCCCCCCCCCCCCCCGCCCCGTCGCCCCCCCAGCCGCAGCCTCCCCCATTCCATCACCCTCAACAACAACAACAACAACAAAAAAACAAAAAAAACACGGTCATACACGTAAAATGTTACGTGTCTGTCTGAGTATGTATGTGTGCGTGCCTGAAATCAGACTGAATGACACAGGAAACGAATGATGAGCGCCCAGTGGCAGGCGTCAGTCGGCTCTGCCCAGGTAGACAGCCTGTTGTGCAAATGATCCCGTGTTTGTAAAGCGCTTAGAGCTTGGTCTTCGACCGAGAATAGGGGCTATTTTAGTATCCATGTCAAGCAATCAATCAGTCTATGCTCACATCTCTGTTCATCTTTGGGTTGGTTTGTTTTTTTGTTTTGTTTTTTTATTGGGGTTTTTTTTCTGCCGAATAAAACTGATAAGTTGTCTTTAGTCTTGCCATTTCCTTGAAGAAGTATCTCCGGTAAGAAACGTCGACATTTCTTATCAAACTGAGTCCATTTAAAAAAAAAAAAATAATAATAACCCATTGTATCTATTACGGACCTTCTCCAGTCAACAACAAAGTGTACTGTTATTCTTGGTAAGACAAAAGACACACAATCTGTAAAGAATGGGTTGACTTCACAAACTTGAGTATGATTAGGAAATAAAATGAGAAAAAGACCACAAAAACAAAAAACCAAACAAAAAAAACCCACACCAAAAAACAAGAAATAAAAAAAAAGGTGAAAGATTAATATCAAACAACCCAATGTATTGTGACGTTAGGGAAGATGAAGGCACAATCCCCATTCTTCTACCACAAAGACTGGGTTGGATTCACAAACCTGTCTGACGAGTGTGTGAACAGGTGTCTCGCTTCTGTCCTCGTTGTCAAATGAATGAAACGATTATATACGAGAGAGAGAGAGAGAGAGAGAGAGAGAGAGAGAAGGCCGTTAACCTAGACCGTAAAATAATTATGGCAAGAACTTTTTGCAACAGTTCGAGGTTTCTCGTGAAAGTCTCTTTCCAAAAATGAATTATTGGCATTGAGTTTAGTCTGATACTTATGTCATTCAGATTCTGAACTAAGTGAATGTAGTTATGGGTTTCTCAAAAAGAAAATAGATTGGCCAATAAATCAATTAATTATTCAATTAAAAAAAAAAAAAGGTTCATCAGCCGTCATGATAGAATTGAAGTGCAACGTTGTGAGCACAGTATAAGCTTTAAGCTTGTTGATGCTCTTTTGTCATTCATTGCATTGTAATCATGTGTATTGTTGAATAATTAAAGATTATTTAAACCATCAATTTAAAAAAACAAAAACAAAAAAAACAAAAAAAAAAACGATCATACAACAGAGGGGCGGGTGTGGAAGAGTTCATTGTAAGTGTACAAGTTCTAGTTTTTGTTCAAGACATTTTCCACAGGATTGTGTGTGTGTGTGTGTGTGTGTGTGTGTGTGTGTGTGTGTGTGTGTGTGTTCTTCTTCTTCTTCTTCTTCTTCTTAGTTAGTTAGTTAGTTTAGTTTAGTTTTATTTTTTAACTTTTTTTCTTTCTTTTCTCAAGGCCTGACGAAGCGCGTTGGGTTACGCTGCAGGTCAGGCATCTGCTAGGCAGACGTGGTGTAGCGTATATTATGGATTTGTCCGAACGCTGTGACGCCTCCTTGAGCTACTGAAACTGAAACTGAAACTCACTCACACAGCAAATCAGTCACGGTCAGCGCTCCTCTCGCCACTTCCCCCCCCCCCCACCCCCCCCCCCCCACACACACACACACACACACACTCCCACCCCCCTGCCCCCCTCCATTATGACTTCTGTGCCAGCCACCACATGTACCTCAGTTCACCTGGGGGTTAATGCCCGGGCGTCACGGTACACCCTGAAGGTGATCGACCTTCCTGCCTGGTGACAAAGGGGAATGAATCCCTTCAACTTCGTGTCCAACACGCCCCCCCCCCCCCCCGTCCCCCCTCCCAAAGGCTGTGAGTCAGTCGCCCAGGCGTCACGGTACACCCTGAAGGTGATCGACCTTCCTGCCTGGTGACAAAGGGGAATGAATCCCTTCAACTTCGTGTCCAACACGCCCCCCTGCCCCCCAAAGGCTGTGAGTCAGTCCACGTCTGTCACCCTCTATGCTTCTGTCTGCTGTCTGCGACGAAATTTAACTCTCTCCATACGAACGGCGAAAGAGACGAAGTTAACAGCGTTTCACCC
>NC_134877.1:2875054-2890054 GCF_041734735.1 Babylonia areolata
AATATATCTATTTGTCTGCCACTGTTTGAGAGTGTGTGTGGTGTGTGCGGGTATTGCGTACCTCACGTTGGCGATATTTCCCCCGTTCGAAAACGAAACATTGTCGTCATTCTCAGCTTTGTTGATCTCTGTTTAGAGTATATTCAGTCACATAACGTTAGATTACAGTAACCAGTATATTGTGTCAATGCAAGATCACAGAATTCGACGCGCAATCGCTTTACATAAGAAAAAAAAAGAAGAAAATAACCATCATCTTCATCACATTCATTCATCACCATCACCCATGCTTGTAAAAGCGGCAAGTGGTATATATATATAAAGCAGTTCACGGACATCCTCGGCTGATTCCATGTCGGGATTCTAATGCTTTGCTGGAACGGTTCTCGAATAACGGAAATGTATACCCCCCAACCCCCCCACCCACCCCTCAGTTTAACCTTGAACACGGTAACGCCTCGTTAACCCCAGACATGCCACATGAACTATTTGAACTCTTTCAAGACCCCAGTTCCCTAAAAAGAGGCAAGGTGGTGGCGAGAACGGGGAAGGGTAGGTTAGGAGGGGAGGACGAGGGTGAGAGTGAGGGGAGGGGGGGGAAGGGCTTAGGAGTGGAACCTGGGAGGGGGGGTGGAGGGGACGAAGGGGGTGGGGGGGTGGGGATGTAGGTGATATCTAAAACTGGTATACACGTACCTGTAGAACGGCACGTAGTCCTTCTCATCTGCTGTCTGACCACAACTTTAATCGATACAAACCCGATCGGGTCTGTGTCGTCTCTCTACCATCACCCCTCACCCCACCCCCCTCAGGCCCCCCGCCACCCCCCAACCCCGCACCCCCACCTTCTCTCTCTCTCTTTCTCTCTCACTGATCCGTCCGCTTGGAGGACACATCTTGGGGAAACTGGAGAAACGATCAGCCCCATACATCACCACCACCTGTAACAATGCCCTAATCCCCCTTTTTTTTTTTCTTTTCCTCTTCTTCTCCTTCTTTTTCTGAAACTGTCTGAGGTGATTACCAAACATACCGTTCAATCCATCTGTCGCACAAAGCGCCTACCAGTCTGGAACCGGCTGCAAAGCACCCCACCAGCAGAGCAGAACACACGGGGCGGGCTGGCGGTGGACTTCAAAGACTTGATTAGTTCCACGTGGTGCCTGACAAATCCCGCGATTTGGTGTCAGTGGTGCCGGAGCCCCCTGCAGTTCCCAGAGGATCGTGTAGGAGTTAATGATGTCTGATTTTTTTACAATCCGTTCAGAACGATGATGAGTTGGGATCATTGTACGCGAGGATTACTAGGCATTTAAGCATGTTCGTGGGTTTTATGTGTTTATATTGAATGGTTGTGATTCTCCAGCAGTTCTTTCTTTCTTTCTTTCTTTCTTTCTCTCTTTCTATTTCTTTCTTTCTGTCTGTCTTTATTCATTCATTTATTTATTTATTTATTTTATTACTGTCATTATTATTACAGTTATCATCTTCATCGTCATCATTATTATTATTATTGCTGTTGTTGTTGTTACCATCTTAATCAACAACAAAAATCAGCTGTGCAAGTGGCCGATAGAAGCCGGTGATGATGACGCCGATGATGACGTGATGATGACTATGACACGTCGTTCACCTCCAGCTGCCTTCTCTGACAGATGATGACCTCTCGCTGGCGGTGAGGAGGAGAAGCTGTGGTACACACTGGGAAAAGACAGAGGCTGGTATAGGAACTTCCTCTTTCGCTTCGTCAGGTCTCCGCACTCAGCCCTTAAAACCCACCTCTTCACAAGATAGCCTCCCTCCCCTGCCTTGCCTCTTCCTTGTCTTCAGTTTCTTCAGTTTTAGAGTTATGCATGCGTGTGAATGACTGGTGCGAAAGCGCTTTGATGTGTCTCTGCACAAGATTCAGCGCTATATAAATATTATCATTATTATTATTATTACTATGTGTCTGGCTTCAAACGAACAAACAAAAACTATAGATAGATATACAGATAGATAGACAGATAGATATACAGATAGATAGACAGACAGATAGATATACAGATAGATAGACAGACAGATAGATATACAGATAGATAGACAGACAGATAGATATACAGATAGATAGACAGACAGATAGATATACAGATTGATAGACAGACAGATAGATATACAGATTGATAGACAGATAGATATACAGATAGATAGACAGACAGATAGACAGATAGATATACAGATTGATAGACAGATAGATATACAGATAGATATACAGATAGATAGACAGATAGATAGACAGATAGATAGACAGATAGATAGACAGACAGATAGATATACAGACAGATAGACAGACAGATAGACATACACAAACAGTAGAGCAGATCATTTACAGCTCCGCAATCCGAGGGTTCCAGTTGCGCATGCGTTACGACATTTCCCAGCATGTGCAACAGAAAACCACTGACTGCAGCGCCCTCTGTCTTTGTGGCTGAAGCAACACGGCTTAGTGCTGGTGTGGTCATGGTGACCTCTGTGTTCGTGGCTGAAGGTGTGGTCATGGTGACCTGTCTCTGTGGCTGAAGCAACACGGCTTATTGCTGGTGTCGTCATGGTGACCTCTGTTGCTGAAGCAACACGGCTTATTGCTGGTGTCGTCATGGTGACCTCTGTGGCTGAAGCAACACGGCTTACTGCTGGTGTGGTCATGGTGACCTCTGTGGCTGAAGCAACACGGCTTACTGCTGGTGTGGTCATGGTGACCTCTGTGGCTGAAGCAACACGGCTTACTGCTAGTGTGGTCATGGTGACCTCTGTGGCTGAAGCAACACGGCTTACTGCTGGTGTGGTCATGGTGACCTCTGTGGCTGAAGCAACACGGCTTACTGCTGGTGTGGTCATGGTGACCTCTGTGGCTGAAGCAACACGGCTTACTGCTAGTGTGGTCATGGTGACCTCTGTGGCTGAAGCAACACGGCTTACTGCTGGTGTGGTCATGGTGACCTCTGTCTTTGTGGCTGAAACAACACGGCTTATTGCTGGTGTGGTCATGGTGACCTCTGTGGCTGAAGCAACACGGATTACTGCTGGTGTGGTCATGGTGACCTGTCTCTGTGGCTGAAACAACACGGCTTATTGCTGGTGTGGTCGTGGTGACCTCTGTGGCTGAAGCAACACAGCTTACTGCTGGTGTGGTCATGGTGACCTCTGTGGCTGAAGCAACACGGCTTACTGCTGGTGTAGTCATGGTGACCTATGTGGCTGAAGCAACACGGCTTACTGCTGGTGTGGTCATGGTGACCTCTGTGGCTGAAGCAACACGGCTTACTGCTGGTGTGGTCATGGTGACCTGTCTTTGTGGCTGAAGCAACACGGCTTAGTGCTGGTGTGGTCATGGTGACCTCTGTGGCTGAAGCAACACGGCTTATTGCTGGTGTGGTCATGGTGACCTCTGTGGCTGAAGCAACACGGCTTACTGCTGGTGTGGTCATGGTGACCTCTGTGGCTGAAGCAACACGGCTTACTGCTGGTGTGGTCATGGTGACCTCTGTCTTTGTGGCTGAAACAACATGGCTTACTGCTGGTGTGGTCATGGTGACCTGTCTTTGTGGCTGAAGCAACATGGCTTACTGCTGGTGTGGTCATGGTGACCTCTGTCTCTGTGGCTGAAACAACATGGCTTACTGCTGGTGTGGTCATGGTGACCTCTGTGGCTGAAGCAACACGGCTTACTGCTGGTGTGGTCATGGTGACCTCTGTGGCTGAAGCAACACGGCTTATTGCTGGTGTGGTCATGGTGACCTCTGTCTTTGTGGCTGAAGCAACACGGCTTATTGCTGGTGTGGTCATGGTGACCTGTCTTTGTGGCTGAAGCAACACGGCTTACTGCTGGTGTGGTCATGGTGACCTCTGTGGCTGAAGCAACACGGCTTACTGCTGGTGTGGTCATGGTGACCTCTGTGGCTGAAGCAACATGGCTTAGTGCTGGTGTGGTCATGGTGACCTCTGTCTTTGTGGCTGAAGCAACACGGCTTAGTGCTGGTGTGGTCATGGTGACCTCTGTGGCTGAAGCAACACGGCTTACTGCTGGTGTGGTCATGGTGACCTCTGTCTTTGTGGCTGAAGCAACACGGCTTACTGCTGGTGTGGTCATGGTGACCTCTGTCTTTGTGGCTGAAGCAACACGGCTTAGTGCTGGTGTGGTCATGGTGACCTCTGTCTTTGTGGCTGAAGCAACACGGCTTACTGCTGGTGTGGTCATGGTGACCTGTCTTTGTGGCTGAAGCAACACGGCTTACTGCTGGTGTGGTCATGGTGACCTCTGTGGCTGAAGCAACACGGCTTACTGCTGGTGTGGTCATGGTGACCTCTGTGGCTGAAGCAACATGGCTTACTGCTGGTGTGGTCATGGTGACCTGTGTCTTTGTGGCTGAAGCAACACGGCTTACTGCTGGTGTGGTCATGGTGACCTCTGTGGCTGAAGCAACACGGCCTACTGCTGGTGTGGTCATGGTGACCTGTCTTTGTGGCTGAAGCAACATGGCTTACTGCTGGTGTGGTCATGGTGACCTCTGTGGCTGAAGCAACATGGCTTACTGCTGGTGTGGTCATGGTGACCTCTGTCTTTGTGGCTGAAGCAACACGGCTTACTGCTGGTGTGGTCATGGTGACCTCTGTGGCTGAAGCAACACGGCTTACTGCTGGTGTGGTCATGGTGACCTCTGGCTGAAGCAACACGGCTTATTGCTGGTGTGGTCATGGTGACCTCTGTGGCTGAAACAACACGGCTTACTGCTGGTGTGGTCATGGTGACCTGTCTCTGTGGCTGAAGCAACACGGCTTAGTGCTGGTGTGGTCATGGTGACCTCTGTCTTTGTGGCTGAAGCAACACGGCTTACTGCTGGTGTAGTCATGGTGACCTCTGTCTTTGTGGCTGAAGCAACACGGCTTAGTGCTGGTGTGGTCATGGTGACCTCTGTCTTTGTGGCTGAAGCAACATGGCTTAGTGCTGGTGTGGTCATGGTGACCTCTGTGGCTGAAGCAACACGGCTTATTGCTGGTGTGGTCATGGTGACCTCTGTGTTCGTGGCTGAAGCAACACGGCTTACTGCTGGTGTGGTCATGGTGACCTCTGTGGCTGAAGCAACACGGCTTAGTGCTGGTGTGGTCATGGTGACCTCTGTGGCTGAAGCAACACGGCTTACTGCTGGTGTGGTCATGGTGACCTCTGTCTTTGTGGCTGAAGCAACACGGCTTAGTGCTGGTGTGGTCATGGTGACCTCTGTCTTTGTGGCTGAAGCAACACGGCTTACTGCTGGTGTGGTCATGGTGACCTCTGTGGCTGAAGCAACACGGCTTAGTGCTGGTGTGGTCATGGTGACCTCTGTGGCTGAAGCAACACGGCTTACTGCTGGTGTGGTCATGGCGACCTCTGTGTTCGTGGCTGAAGGTGTGGTCATGGTGACCTCTGTCTTTGTGGCTGAAGCAACATGGCTTATTGCTGGTGTGGTCATGGTGACCTGTCTCTGTGGCTGAAGCAACACGGCTTACTGCTGGTGTGGTCATGGTGACCTCTGTGGCTGAAGCAACACGGCTTACTGCTGGTGTGGTCATGGTGACCTCTGTCTTTGTGGCTGAAGCAACACGGCTTACTGCTGGTGTGGTCATGGTGACCTCTGTCTTTGTGGCTGAAGCAACACGGCTTACTGCTGGTGTGGTCATGGCGCCGTGCGTACATACTGCACGTGAACCGCTTCCTGCTCCGTCGTGAGCGACGCTGGGAGGAGTGTGTGTGTGTGTGTGTGTGTGCGCGCGTGCGTGCGCCTGTGTGTGTGTGTGTGTGTGTGTGTGTGTGTGTAAGAGAGAGAGAGAGAGAGGATATGAGAGTGTGTATGTATGAGTATGTGTGTGTGAGAGAGTGTGTGCTGGGAGGGGGGGGGAGGTGAGTGTGTGTGTGTGTGTGTGTGTGTGTGTGTGTGTGTGTGTGTGTGTGTGTGTGTTGACGCCCAACGTAACCCACGCCACTCTCACGCCCTCAAGTCGACCCCACCCCTACCCCCACCCCCACCCCCGCAACCTCAACCCTACACATATGTCCACCCATCCTTCACTTGAAATAAGAAAAGGAAAAAAGAAAGAAAGAAAAACAAAAAGCAAAAAGCGAATGACTGACAGAAAGAAGGAGAGGACGAATGATGGGAGAAAAAAAAAACAGAGAAAAGGAAAAGCTAACAGGAAAACACAAAATCACAGATAGAAAAGAAGAAAGAAAGGATGAAAGAAAGAGAAAGAAAGCCATACATTAAAAAAAAAAAAAAAGACCCACAGAAAGACAGAAAGAAAGAGAATAAGAAAGGAAAATAGAAAACGTAACAATGACATCCCAACCTGATGACGCTGTACAAGAGATAAAAACCGGTGTAACGTCCCAAATCGTCAACCACCCCCACCCCCCCCCCTTCCGTAGGTCCCCCGAGGAACTTATCAGTGTCCTACCAGCATGGGGGTGGGGGGACGTCCCAGAACGTCCCCCGGGGGATGATTTGGGATACTGACTTGTCCCCCGGGGGAGATTTTTCCGATCTCCCAAGTCAACATTTGTGCAGACCTGCTAGTGCCTGAACCCCCGTCATATGTATACGCACGCAGATCAAATAAGCACGTTAAATATCCTGTTCGGTGGGTTATGGAAGCAAGAACGTACCCAACATGCACACCCCCGAAAACGGAGTATGGCTGTCTTCATGGCGGGGTAGACAAGCAAAATGGTCTTACACGTAAAATGTTACATGTCTGTCTGAGTGTGTATGTGTGCCTGACTAAAATATGACTGAATGACACAGGTAACGAACGATGAGCACCCAGTGGCAGCCGTCAGTCGGCTCTACCCGGGTAGGCAGCCTGTTGTGTAAATGATGGGGACGATTTAGGACGTTACACCGGGAGCAACTACAAACAGACCACCTCTTTTAGTCGACAGCACTTTTAACTCACTCAGTACGGCCAGTCCTCGCTTCTCCTCTACACAGACCCCTCGGATGTCCAGTGGGTGTCTGAATGACCAAACCTTTAGCTTCCGTCGTTAGAATTGTGGTATTCTTTGTCAACATTCACGTCTTCAGTATAAGAGCCTTCCGCTTGCAATATTTTGATGATGGTAATTGGTGTGAAACGCTGTTAACGTCGTCTCTTTCGCCGTTCGTATGGAAAGAGTTAAACAAAGGCAACCAAGACCCCGGCACTGAACAACTTGACTATATGGGCGCAAGCCAATACCAGTTCGTTAAGCTCAACTTCGCCACCTAAGCCCAACAGTTGGCAACGAAGTGAAATATTAGTTTATAGTTCCCATCCTTCGCGAGGAGCAATACGTATTCTCGTCTCAGAATCTAGGAATGAACGAAAGTAAATACAGGACACACACACACACACACACACACACACACACACACACACACACACACACACACACACACAGAGGGACAGACAGAGAGAAACACACACACACACACACACACACACACACACAGAGGGACAGACAGAGAGAAACACACACACACACACACACACACACACACACACACACACACACACACAAATGAAGCGCCGGGTATGTCCTTATACCGATCATTGGACATGTGCACACAGCAGCATTGACAGAAGAATTTTTTTTTTTTTTTTTTTGAGGAAGCGCCTGGGTTTGTTCCAATGTACCTTTTATTTACCTGTGTGCTAGCTGAATCGGAAGCCTGACTAGCATTGACTTAAATTCGTGTACCTTGTGAATGGAAAGATCTTTATTAGTTGTCTGGAACTAAAATAAGCTTCGATTGAAACGGGAGAATATTTAACTGTGTACAGTCACATATGAATCGAGATGATTCTGGAAGAATTTAATTTATGGCACGCCTAGAAAGAGAGAGCAGGGGGATGGGGGGGAGGAGAGAGAGAGGGGGGAAATTTTTTTTTTCTTTTTTGAAATAATCGGTCTCTGGGCATTTTGACCAATATAACGACCCAAGCGGACTAATCTCTGAACGTGTAAATAACCAGCCACGTGCACGCGGCGTAGTAAACACCAGGCGTCGCCTTATCGATAGCCAGCTTGAACACGCGGCCCCTAATCACCGCCTGTCAAACCCAGCACGTGCTGATCGTGACGAGAAACTGGAACACTCTTCCTATGGCAGGCAACACGCCGGCGAAACTGCCGACACGGTTTAGGAGAAGAGCCCCATCTTGATCAATTAATAACACAACTGTTCTCTGAAGCAGAAGTTTGGACTTGTATAATTATTTCCCTGGTCTCTCATCACCCTCATTATTAAAAAAAAAAAAAAAAAAAAGAGAGAGAGAGACGCAAGGCCTTCAAGACTCACTTGTGATACACTTTTTAAAAAAATCCAAGCTTTTTATGTATTGTGTATAATTTCAAAATGTAATGTTTAAGATGAGAAAGATCAGTTTAAAGCAAATTAAGTCCCCTAGCATTAATTACAGAGTAATTTCCCTTCTTTACTATCTGCACCAAAAACGTTTGCAAAATAAATAAAACTTCCATGCTTAGCAAAAGAAGTTCCTGTTTGAACAAAAAATTATAATAATGACTGCTCTTGTTGCTGGGTCAGAATATCAGATCAAAGTGCCAAGTTTAGAGAATACAAAAAAAAATATATATATATAACAGTAAATGCAGTTTGCATATAATTAGGCTTCATTTTTTAAATTTGTTTGTGCCCATCCTAGAGGTGCAATATTGTTTTAAACAAGATGACTGGAAAGAACTGAATTTTTCCTATTTTTATGCCAAATGTGGTGTCAACTGACAAAGTATTTGCAGAGAAAATGTCAATGTTAAAGTTTACCACGGACACACGGACACACACACACACACACACAACCGAACACCGGGTTAAAACATAGACTCACTTTGTTTACACAAGTGAGCCAAAAACTGACACAGGGAAAGTCTGGGGCAGGACGGGCCATTGGTGAGCTGAGTCCACTGCTGCAATAATTCATCGGGCCCTGTGCCCGAGATTGTTCAGGCGTCAAACATTGTGTCACAAGAACAGTTTTCACGTTCCGACGTATGCTTAGACCGCAAGGAAAGGGAAGTAACTTCTACAGTATTTCCGGATCTGTGCACGCGTAATTTGAAGAAAAAGCAATATATTTTCTGTGGGTTTTGGGGGCTTTTATGCATCAGTACGGCATGGACGCCTGCCAAGGTTGCAAACTTTCCAGCGTTGATTGGGTTGATGAAGTTAGTTACCTGGCCAGGGGTGTCCGAACGTGGTGTTGTGAAAGACGGTCATCATTTGGAGGGAGACCAGGCCAGTGTCTCCGTCCAGGCCTGGCTTTGTGTCTTGATTTGGACGGCTTCTTCCACCTTTCTCTTTCAGAAACAGTCACTCGTGCTCACTGAGGGAGGTGGTGAGAGATTACCGAAGTACGAAATGTCAGTTCAAACTTTGGATTCTGATTGAAGAAAGCTTTCTGGATGTTACAAGACTGTCTGCTTCACTTTCCACATACCAGTCTTCCAGTGCTCTTTGATCCTCTGGCGGAAACATCTTCAAACATAAAAAAGAAGAAAAAAGAGAAATAACTAGATAGATAGATACATAAACAGAATGAAAAGAAACTTATACAAATAGAAGACAAGCTGGGGAAGTGTGGTTTTCGTCGTATCACTGCACCAACAATTTGGAACGTGCTGTCATCCTGTCCACATGACACTCCGACTCACGGAGTATTTATTTTTAAGATCAGCAAGGCATATTTATTTTGTCAAATATTCCCTCGGCTATTTGCACATGTCATATCTACGAACAATGTGAGATTCATGCTTAACAAGTAAACAATATTTTTGGCTAATTAATAAGTAAATAAAAGGCCTGACAGATGGTTTAGGACTGCCGCTCTCTGAGGATTTCAGTTGCGCATGCAGACCCTGAACACACAGCATGTGCAACAGAAAACCACTGAAAGAAGGACAGTCGCTTGTTCTCCACTTGTCATCCACCAGCCACAGCAGACCATGGTCAGTCACAGCGGCAGTGAAGAGTCAGACGACCGGCATCATTCTCAAGAGGCTGGAGCCCTCAGGACGAGATTCGGATCCACTCCACTTCCTCATACCCAGATTCAAACTCTCGACTGTTGGCCGCCGTTCTTTCTCTGTCTCTGGACCTTGCAATTGGAATGAACTTCCTCTTTTGCTTCGTCAAGTCTCCACACTCAGCTCGTTCAAGTCTGGCCTTAAAACCCACCTCTTCCCAAAATAACCTCCCTTCCCTGCCTCTTCCTTGTCTTTAGTTTCTCCAGTTTTAGAGTTATGCGTGCGTGAGAATGACTGGTGCGAAAGCGTTTAGATTTGTCTCTGCACAAGATTCAGCGCTATATAAGTACCATTATTATTATTATTATTATTATTATTATTATTATATTTTTGGAGGGTGTGCAACCCGTTTTCGTGGCGGGCTTTTCGTCGCTCGCAGTGCGAGAAGTAGGTCATATGATGACATGGGCAGCCCACCACCGTGACTGTCTTCTCTGGTTGTGCACTGCTTTTGTTCGGACAACTTTTCGGCAGAGTTTATAAATGGATCAGTTCGAATACGTTATGGCAGATATATGACAAGAAACACGCTCAAAGTAAACATAGAAGACTAAAGCAAATGATGGGTTATGAAACCAAATATACCTTGTAAACTTTCAAAAATAGTCACGGAAAATGTTCAAAATCCTTTCGTCAAAACAGCGATTTCCATGAGGAAATTTTAGCCTTTCGGTGACCTGAAAAAAAGGAAATGGAGACGCGCATGCGCATGCGGTTCTCGCTAAAAAAACAACAACAACAAAAAAAAACAGGGAGTCTCGACGAAAATCCGACGAAATTGGGTCTACACACCCTCATTATTGTATTCAATGACCCGGCACAAGCTGCGATTACTGTCCACACTTGTTCCCCCGACAGACCTGCCGACCGAATCCTTCAGTGGAACCCTCAGGACTGAGGCCCAGTGGACGCCCACACACGAACAGGCTGCCTACCTGGGTAGAGCCGATTGACAACTCTCGTCATTCGTTTCCTGTATCATCCAAACAAGTTTCAGTCACGTTCATATACACGTTCATGCAGACATGTAACGCTTTACGTGAATGACTGATTGTTGTTGTTTTGTTTTGTTTTTATTTAACCCCGTCATTTAGGCAGCCATACTCCGTTTTCGGAGGTGTGCATGCTGGGTATGTCCTTGTTTCTATAACCGAAATCAACGTGCGCACTTGATTTTGTGCGTGCGTATACACACGAAGGGGGTTCAGGCTCTTGCAGGTCTGTATATGATTATGATGACCTGGTAGATCGGAAAAATCTTTACCTTTTAATCACCAGGCAACGTTACCTGGATTCGAACCCGATACCCTCAGATCGAAAGGCGAACGCTTTAAGCGCTCGGCTATTGCCTCCATCAGATTGGTGAACAGACCATAGACAGGGACCTCCAGATGGTGAACAGACCACAGACAGGGACCTCCAGAACAGACCACAGACATGGACCTCCAGATGGTGAACAGACCATGGACAGGGACCTCCAGATGGTGAACAGACCACAGACAGGGACCTCCAGATGGTCAACAGACCACAGACAGGAACCTCCAGATGGTCAACAGACGACAGACAGGGTCCTCCAGAACAGACGATGGAGCGACGCACTGAGGATGCCTCCTGACTGAGCACTCTGGAGTACCCTGTCCTGCCAGTCTAAGGAGGGATGAATTACGTCCTGGCTGTCTGAAGAGGGTGAATTGAGTCTTGGTTGTCTGAAGAGGGGCGAATTAAGTCCTGGCTGTCTGAAGAGGGTGAATTGAGTCTTGGCTGTCTGAAGAGGGTGAGTTAAGTCCTGGCTGTCTGAAGAGGGGTGAATTAAGTATGGCTGTCTGAAGAGGGGTGAATTAAATCCTGGCTGTCTGAAGAGAGGTGAATTCCTGGCTGTCTGAAGAGAGGTGAAGTCCTGGCTGTCTGAAGAGGGGTGAATTAAGTCTGGCTGTCTGAAGAGGGGTGAATTAAGCCTTGACTGTCTGAAGAGGGGTGAAGTCCTGGCTGTCTGCAGAGTGGAGTGAGGCCATGGCTGTTGTTCCGGGTGTGAAGTCCATCTGACGTTGCGTCCTGGTCGTTCATCTGTGGGTCACGTCCTGGAAGGAGGATGGGCAGTGCCTCTGTTTGAGGGTTTCGGTTGCACAGGCCTCAGAGCTCACTAATGCAACAGAAAACCACTAACAGAGATCACCGGCTGCTGGTCTGTCAGGTCTGGAAGTTGTAGATGGCGGGCGGAAGGAAACTGACTGAACTGACTGACTCAGTCGTAATTATTTATTTACAGGCACGCATCTTTCCACGTTAAGATGGAACTTTATAAGGCGACAACACAAAAGAAGTTGAACTGGGCTGAGTCCTGGAGCCAGTTGCATTGCTCGGACGGAAGAGCCTAGTATGGTCGTAACCCGCTACTAACTGTGTGTAGTATGGAACTGACCAATGGCGTTGTTCGGTCAACGTAGGCATTTAGTCACGTGTAACTGTCAAAAAGTTAGAACCAAGCAATGCACCTGGGTCCTGGTTTCCCGCATCGACAGAAACCTGTTCACCTGGACATGTTCGCGGTTTTAACTCTCTCCATACGAACGGCGAAAGAGACGACGTTAACAGCGTTTCTCCCCAGTTACCATCATCAAAATATTACAAACGGAAGGCTCTTACACTGAAGAGGTGAATGTTGACAAAGAATACCACAATTCTGACGACGGAAGGTAAAGGTTGGATCATTGACACACCCACTGGACATCCGAGGGGTCTGTGTAGAGAAGAAGAGAGGACTGGCCGTACTGAGTGAGTTAAAGTTCGTTTTTTGTTGAGTCAAGAGATGAGGCAAACGGCCTTGCCGATATCATCACCACAGTCACCTCCAGTGTTGCTGCTGCTGCCACTGTGTCTACTACTACTGCCACTAGCCTACTGCTGCTGCTGCTTCTACTACTACTAATGCTACTACTACTACTACTACCACTACTGCTCTTGCTTCTGCTACCACAGCTACTGCTGAGACTACTCTCGCTGCGGATGCTGCTACGATTTCTACCGCTGCCGCTTCTGCTACCACCACCACTACAACTACAACTCCTACTATCACCACCAACACCATCACCACCACAATGACATTTACCACTAATATCATTGGTTGTTGTTTTGTTTTGTGAGTTGTAGTTGTTGTTGTTTTGTTTGTTTTTGTTTCGTTTTGTTGTTGTTGTTGTTGTTGTTGTTTGTTTGTTTGTTTTTGTTTTGGGGTTTGTTTTGTTGTTGTTGTTGTTGTTGTTTCTTAGATAAAAGGTATAGAAAGAAATTTGTAAAATATATGAATAGATAAATAAATGAATAAATAATATCGTGGGGAAATAAAATAGGAAAAGGGCTTACAAAAAAAACAAAAAAACAAAAAACAAACACACACACACACACACACACACACACACACACACACACACACACACACACACACATTTGAAGCACTTTTTCGTGAGGAATGTAACCAAAACTAAGCCGACAAACAAAACAAAACAAAAAAAAAAAAACAGCCAAAAGAAACGATCAGGACTAACTAGAGTGACCTGGCCAAGAGACTAACTGGTATCTGAAACTCGGCTCCCACATTGCTCACCCCACCCCACCCAGGGCTGAATGGGTACCTGGCATCAGTTGAGAAAGGGTTAAAGGGGCGGAAGGACAGGACTGGGCCCCGCCTCCCTATGCCGTGCCCTGGACACAGTGGGTATGAATTCACTGCCTTCCTATGCCGAGCCCTGGACACAGTGGGTATGATTTCACTGCCTTCCTATGCCCAGCCCTGGACACAGTGGGTATGAATTCACTGCCTTCCTATGCCGAGCCCTGGACACAGTGGGTATGAATTCACTGCCTTCCTATGCCGAGCCCTGGACACAGTGGGTATGAATTCACTGCCTTCCTATGCCGAGCCCTGGACACAGTGGGTATGAATTCACTGCCTTCCTATGCCGAGCCCTGGACACAGTGGGTATGAATTCACTGCCTTCCTATGCCGTGCCCTGGACACAGTGGGTATGATTTCGCTGCCTTCCTATGCCGAGCCCTGGACACAGTGGGTATGAATTCACTGCCTTCCTATGCCGGGCCCTGGACACAGTGGGTATGAATTCACTGCCTTCCTATGCCGTGCCCTGGACACAGTGGGTATGAATTCACAGCCTTCCTGTGCCGAGCCCTGGACACAGTGGGTATGAATTCACTGCCTTCCTATGCCGAGCCCTGGACACAGTGGGTATGAATTCACTGCCTTCCTATGCCGAGCCCTGGACACAGTGGGTATGATTTCATTGCCTTCCTATGCCGAGCCCTGGACACAGTGGATATGATTTTATTGCCTTCCTATGCCGAGCCCTGGACACAGTGGGTATGATTTTATTGCCTTCCTATGCCCAGCCCTGGACACAGTGGATATGATTTCACTGCCTTCCTATGCCCAGCCCTGGACACAGTGGGTATGAATTCACTGCCTTCCTATGCCGAGCCCTGGACACAGTGGGTATGAATTCACAGCCTTCCTATGCCGAGCCCTGGACACAGTGGGTATGATTTCACTGCCTTCCTATGCCCAGCCCTGGACACAGTGGGTATGAATTCACTGCCTTCCTGTGCCGAGCCCTGGACACAGTGGGTATGAATTCACTGCCTTCCTATGCCGAGCCCTGGACACAGTGGGTATGAATTCACTGCCTTCCTATGCCGAGCCCTGGACACAGTGGGTATGAATTCACTGCCTTCCTATGCCGAGCCCTGGACACAGTGGGTATGATTTCATTGCCTTCCTATGCCGTGCCCTGGACACAGTGGGTATGATTTCACTGCCTTCCTATGCCGTGCCCTGGACACAGTGGGTATGATTTCACTGCCTTCCTATGCCGTGCCCTGGACACAGTGGGTAT
>NC_134877.1:2892554-2895054 GCF_041734735.1 Babylonia areolata
TTGCACAGAGAGATAGGCAGAAACACCTGAAGAGAAACAGAAAGAGACAGACAGGCAGACAGACAGACAGAGAGTGAGTGAGAGGGAGAGAGAGTGTGAATGAGTGAGAGAGAAAGAGACAGAGACAAAGTGATAGAGAGTGAGAGAAAGTGTGAGAGAGAGAGTGTCAGAGAGAGAGTGAGAGAATGAGAGAAAATAAGAGAGAGTGGGAAAGAGGGGGGAGAAGAGAGATGGAGAGAAAGTGTGTGTGTGTGTGTGTGTGTGTGTGTGTCTGTGTATGTGTGTCTGTGTGTGAGATTTCAGAACTGAGAAAGTTCTTAGAACTTAAAACGTTTTTACTCAAGGCTGAATACTTTATGCATGACCTAGACAGCGAGAGAGATAGAGAGAGGGGGGAGAGACAGACAGACAGACAGAGAGACAGGGGTGGGGGGGGTCGCTCAGACAGACACAAATACAGGCAGACCGACAGACAGACAGACACCTCCACGGCAATCATGGAGAGACAGACAGGCAGACACAGACACAGACAGAGAGAGAGAGAGATGGATGAATAGAATCACTTTTCTTCCAGCCTTTCAGGAAACTGAAGGTTTTTTTGTTGTTGTTTTTTTTTTTTTGTTGTTTTTTTAGTTTAGTTTCTTTATTTACTTTTTATTCCTCTTCATTCCCCAACAACGATTAACTCTTTATTATTATTATTATTATTATTATTATTATTACTTTTTATATTATAATCATTATTTATTTATTTATATACGCTTATAGTTGACTTCATCACGTTTTTGCGCCTTATACATATTATTAGTAGTGGTAGTAGTTATTTTGTTATGTATTTATCTATTATTTATTCAACCTTTTTTTCTTTTCTTTTTTTCCCTTTTTTTTCCCTCAAAGCCAGACTAAGCGCGTTGGGTTACGCTGCTGGTCAGGCATCTGCTTGGCAGATGTGGTGTAGAGTATATGGATTTGTCCGAACGCAGTGACGCCTCCTTGAGCTACTGAAACTGAAACTGTTTAACTCTTCATCACCCACGATCTGTATTAACTCTTCATCACCCACGATCTGTATTACCTCATTCTGCTGTTATATTCTTGCTTAATATTTCAAAACCTACCAGAACCAAAAAATCTGTTACACGTCGCAACCTGAATTCCATCAACATTAACACTTTTTCTTCTCAAGCTGCTGAACCCCTTTCCAAATTTTCTTCCCGTACCGACGTATCCACACATTACAACACTGTCCTCTCTCAACTGCTGGATGAACATGCACCCCCCCCCCCCCCCCCCCCCTACCTGCATGCTCCCTGACAGACCCTCCGCCCCATGGTACACACAAGACATTCGACTTGCAAAACGCAAACGTCGCCAACTGGAAAGACGATGGCGATCAACAAAACTGCAAGTCCACAATCAAATATTCCGAAAACAAATAAATAAAGTCAAACATATGATCTCATCAGCAAAAACAAACTTCTTTTCTTCTCAAGTTCTCGATGCCACATCCACCAAATCTCTTTACTCTGTCATGTCAAATCTTCTTGGAACTGCAAAAAAGACTCCTCTTCCTTCTGCCTACACTTTATCTGAACTCCCCAATGTCTTCTCCTCTTTCTTTTTCGACAAAGTCCAAAATATTCGTACCATCTTAGACCAAATGTCTTTCCAACCTGTTCATCCTGATCCTCAATTCACCGGCACTCCTCTCCATTCCTTTAATCCGTTGACTGAAACAGAAGTTCATGAAATCCTAAAAGAAATGACAATAAAATCCTGTGAGCTCGATCCTATACCAGCCTCTGTCTTTTCCCAGTGTGTCTCACATCTCCCCACAATCGCCAATATTGTCAACTCATCCCTTCTGACTGGAACGTTTCCATCCACTTTCAAAACTGCAATCGTCCGGCCTCTTCTGAAGAAACCCAAACTTGACGCAGACATTTTGAAAAACTATCGACCAGTTTCTAATCTTCCATTCATGTCCAAACTCCTTGAAAAAGCAGTCCTCAAGCAGCTCAACAACCACCTTTGTTTCAACAATCTCATCCACCCATTTCAGTCTGACCACAGCACTGAAACCACTCTCCTCCACATTCTGAACAATCTAGTGATAGCGTCCGACTCTGGAAAAATTTCCCTTCTTACTCTTCTCGACTTGTCAGCCGCCTTTGACACGATAGACCATTCAATCCTTCTTTCCCGTCTTCATTTTACATTTGGTATCAACGGCACTGTTCTAAACTGGTTCAAATCTTATCTCACTGATCGATTCCAGTCTGTCATTGTTGATCATTTCCAATCTGAACCCGTTAAAATCGAACATAGAGTCCCACAGGGATCTGTTTTATGCCCAGTGCTCTTCACACTGTACACTGCTCTTCTCGCTGAAATTATCAACCGCCATAATATCAGTCATCATTCTTATGCTGATGACACTCAACTCCAGAAGAGTGATACCCCTGAAAAAATGTTGTCGCTCTTGCAAGAAATATCCAAC
>NC_134877.1:2900054-2902554 GCF_041734735.1 Babylonia areolata
TCACCCTCTCTTTCTCTCTCTCTCTCTCTCATTCTCCCTGCCCCCCTCTCATTCTCTCCCTCTGTGTCTTCTCTCTCTCACTCTGTCGATCTCTCTCTCTGTCTCCCCCCCACTCTCTCTCCTTCCTCTCTCTCTCTCTCTCTCATCACCTCTCTCCCTCACTTTCTCTCTCTCTCCCTCCCCCCCCCTTCCACCTTTCCCCTCCCACTAGCCCCCACCCCCAACCCCCACCCCCACCCCCACCTCCTATCTTATCTTTCATATCCGGTTTCGTCCCCGTCTTGTTAACAGTCGGGGGGGGAGTTTATCAGGCAGCGAGACGTGGAGAAACCTACCCTGCCTTTATGGAGGTTCCTCATCCCATTACTGCCCCTCTACAGATAGGGCCTGCTACTCTCGTTGTCTTCATAACGACCCCACCCCCACCCCCACCCCCCACCCCTCCCACCCCCGTGTCATTGTTGTTAGCTCAGCCACTATCTGCGTTGTTGCGCCGTTCCTTGTTTTCCTATAGGAAGAAGTCTCAGATAAGCTCCCCCTGGTAATAAGTTAGCGGCCATTTTGTTTCAGCACCGAAGGGCTGGGATGAGATTATAGGTCTGTGGGAGCAGGCAGCTTGGTGGCCATCAGTTATTTCCACTTCACTGGTGGCTCGGCCAGCAAGCACCAGCCAGACGTTCCATGTTCCTCCATTGCTACTGCAAGCAAAGGAGTTGTTATTTCCGGTAGGAGGTTAAGCGTCTTCCAACCTTAAAAACAAAACAAAAAAAAACACACACAAAAAAAACACGAAAGGAAAAAAATCACGAAAACAAACAAAACAAAAAAGAGAGAGGGGGAGGAGAGAGAGAGAGGGGAGGGAGAGAGAGAGGAGGAGAGAAAGAGAGAGAAGGGGAGAGAGAGATAAGGAGAGAGAGAGAGAGACAGGGGAGAGAGAGGGAGAGAGAGAGGGAGAGAGAGAGAGGGGGAGAGAGAGAGAGGGGGGGTGGAAACAGATGTAGCCGATAGTGATGGAATGAAGCTTCTGAGCCTGAGATTGTCCCGTTGCTGCGAGATGGTGAGGTGGCCTTTTCTTGTTGTTGTTGTTGTTGTTGTTGATGATGATGATGATGCTTTTGTTGTTATTGTTTTTTTCTCTCACTTTTTTCATGGTCAAGGTGAAAAACATATTCATCAGATCTTGTGAACAGGTTAAAAAAAAAGAAAAGAAAGATAATGCAGAGATATGACAAGTGAATGAATGAATGAATGAATGAATGAATGAATGAATGAATGAATCTTTATTTTCCAACGGTGAAGATATTAGCACTTTGGCCGACTTACACATCTGCCATTGTTCTAAGAGACACACAAACATGTACGCATATAAATGTAGTTATACTTAATACTTAATACATGTATAATACATGTGACACGAAGTAAGGTTACCATCAGCATAGATTCGATGAAACCTTCTTTTGTATTTTGATAATGTATTGAAGAAAAAAAAAATGCCAAGCAGGATTTCATCCCACTTTTGATCCCCAAGGTCAACAAATACTCAGACCTCCTAACCGCTGCAACCCCCTTCTTGTGTGCACGCATGCAGGAGATCAAATATACACGTTAAAGATCCTGTAATCCATGTCAGCGACCGGTGGATTATGGGAACAAGAACATACCTGGCATGCATGCCCCGACCCCTAACCCCCGCCTCCGAAAACGGAGTATGACTGCCTATACATGACATGGGGGAAAAAAACAATCAAAAAAATAAAAGCCGACTCGTGTGAACGGGTGGTCGAGGGGGTCGCAGCTCACGAACAAAGAAGGAGACCCCCCCCCCCCCCCCCCCTGGAACAACACAGCCTTCAGTGAACCAATACCCCCTGGAACAACACAGCCTTCAGTGAACCAATACCCCCTGGAACAACACAGCCTTCAGTGAACCAATACCCTCTGGAACAACACAGCCTTCAGTGAACCAATACCCCCTGGAACAACACAGCCTTCAGTGAACAAAGACACCCCCCCCCCCCCCGGAACAACACAGCCTTCAGTGGACCAAGACCCCCTGGAACAACACAGCCTTCAGTGAACCAATACCCCCTGGAACAATACAGCCTTCAGTGAACAAATACCCCCCTGGAACAACACAGCCTTCAGTGAACCAATATCCCCTGGAACAAGACCCCAGCCCTGAACAACTTATTCTTCTTCGTTCGAGGGCTGCAACTCCCACGTTCACTCGTATGTACAGGAGTGGGCCTTTACGTGTATGGCTGTTTTTTAACCCGCAGTGTAGGCAGCCATACTCAGTTTTCTGGGGCGAGGATCAATCTCTATAAATAGTATGTAAATAGCAATGAGGAGCACAACAGGGGCTTGTGATAAAGACCGTGACAAATCATTCACCTTGGAAAAAAAAAAAAAAAAACACGATCGATTCCCTTCACAGACATAATCTTCCGGCGTAACTGCCAGACTTGGACCATGACCACGGCTGGTTTGGAATAAGAAG
>NC_134877.1:2905054-2910054 GCF_041734735.1 Babylonia areolata
CACTTGTCCCACACGGACTTTCACGGCCAATTTCCAGACGTTCCCTCGCAGTCGCACTCTTCGTGGAGACGAAGCAGTAGCAGTAGCAGTCGTAGTAGCAGTAGTAGTAGTAGTAGTAGTAGTGTCAGCAATAGCAGCAAGTCTCGGAGAAAGAACAATATTGCTATCAAGGAGAAAACAGCGGGTTTGACATGTAGAATACAAGCCATCACCCCTTAAGAAAAAAACAAAACAAAACAAAACAAAACAAACCAACAAAAAAAGCCCGCTTGGGTCTTTAAAAAAAGGGCACTGCCATCCAGGATAAGCGTTGACAGTGCGAAGAGATCTGCAGACACCCCGTTATCTGACTAATCACCATTCCGTTCGGAAACTGCGCTCTAAGTACAGGAAGGGTGAGGCCCCGAGTGTGTAGAAGTACTTAAGTGTATGATAGATGTCCTCTTGCACCCCCCCCCCCCCACCCACCAACCCCCCTCGCCCACTCCCTCCCACACATCCCCCAACAAAACTACCATCACGACTGTTATCACACAGTCTGGGACCCAGACCAATCAGTAGAGAGACTCCGTTGGCTCAGGGCATAGTCTGGCCATCTGCAAAGATTGTTTTCTGCTTTTTTTTTTGTTTTTGTTTGTTTGTTGGTTGTTGTTGTTTCTTGTCGGTCAAGTCAGTTGTGGTACCCTTCTCCCCCCTCCCTTCCTTTCTTACACCCTCCCCCCCCCTTCCCTCCTCCCCCTTCCTTCTTACACCCTCTCCCCCCCCTTCCCTCCTCCCCCCTTCCTTCTTACACCCTCCCCCTCCCTTCCCCCTCCCCCCTTCCTTTCTTACACCCTCCCCCCCCCTTCCCTCCTCTCCCCTTCCTTCTTACACCCTCCCCCCCCTTCCCTCCTCTCCCCTTCCTTTCTTACACCCTCCCCCCTCCCTTCCCTCCTCTCTCCTTTCTTACACCCTCCCCCCCTCCCTTCCCTCCTCTACCCTTCCTTTCTTACTCCCCCCCCCCCCCCTTCCCTCCTCTCCCCTTCCTTCTTACACCCTCCCCCCTCCCTTCCCTCCTCTCTCCTTTCTTACACCCTCCCCCCCCTCCCTTCCCTCCTCTACCCTTCCTTTCTTACTCCCTCCCTCCCTTCCCTCCTCTCTCCTTCTTACACCCCCCCCTTCCTTCTTACACCTCCCCCCTCCCTTCCCTCCTCTCTCCTTTCTTACCCCCCCTCCCTTCCCTCCTCTCTCCTTTCTTGCACCCTCCCCCCTCCCTCCATTCCTGTCTCCTTTCTTATACCCTCCCCCCCCCTCCCTTCCCTCTTCTCCCCTTCCTTCTTACACCCTCCCCCCTCCCTTCCCTCCTCTCTCCTTCCTTCTTACACCCTCCCCCCTCCCCTCTCCTTTCTTACACCCTCCCCCCCTCCCTTCCCCCTCCCTTCTTACACCCTCCCCCTCCCTTCCCCCTCCCTTCTTACACCCTCCCCCCTCCCTTCCCTCTCTCCCTCTCTTACACCTCCTTCTTACACTCCCCTCCCTTCCCTCTCTCTTACTTAACCTCCCCCCCCTCCCTTCCTCCTCTCCCCTTCCTTCTTACTCCCCCCTTCCCTTCCCTCCTCTCTCCTTTCTTACACCCTCCCCCTCCCTTCCCTCCTCTCCCCTTCCTTCTTACACCCTCCCCCTCCCTTCCCTCCTCTCCCCTTCCTTCTTACACCCTCCCCCCTCCCTTCCCTCCTCTCTCCTTCCTTCTTACACCCTCCCCCTCCCTTCCCTCCTCTCTCCTTTCTTACACCCTCCCCCTCCCTTCCCTCCTCTCCCCTTCCTTCTTACACCCTCCCCCTCCCTTCCCTCCTCTCTCCTTTCTTACACCCTCCCCCTCCCTTCCCTCCTCTCCCCTTCCTTCTTACACCCTCCCCCCTCCCTTCCCTCCTCTCCCCTTCCTTTCTTACACCTTCCCCCCCTCCCTTCCCTCCTCTCTCCCCCAAGAAGAAAACGGAACCAGGGAATGGTTGGTATGAAAGATGACGGGAAGCACTTTAGCACCTTCAGATTTATGGATAGCTGATAGAGTGAGGGGGGAGGGAATTTTCCCTGTTGTCTGGGAGATTGGGGTGGGGAGGGGAGGAAAGGGTGGGGGTGTGGGTTGGCTGATCTCAGGACTTGAAATTTGAAAGGTCGTGCAAAGTTCAGAAGAAGAAAAAATGCTGTAAAAAACCAGGAAACAGAAGAGGAAACAAGCCAGCACAGACCAGGAAACAGAAGAGGAAACAAGCCAGCACAGACCAGGAAACAGAAGAGAGGAAACAAGCCAGCACAGACCAGGGAACAGAAGAGGAAACAAGCCAGCACAGACCAGGGAACAGAAGAGGAAACAAGCCAGCACAGACCAGGAAACAGAAGAGGAAACAAGCCAGCACAGACCAGGAAACAGAAGAGAGGAAACAAGCCAGCACAGACCAGGGAACAGAAGAGGAAACAAGCCAGCACAGACCAGGAAACAGAAAAGAGGAAACAAGCCAGCACAGACCAGGAAACAGAAGAGGAAACAAGCCAGCACAGATCAGGAAACAGAAGAGAGGAAACAAGCCAGCACAGACCAGGAAACAGAAGAGGAAACAAGCCAGCACAGACCAGAGAACAGAAGAGGAAACTAGCCAGCACAGACCAGGGAACAGAAGGGGAAGGTCATCGTGCACACATATTTCATGGATGGGGTTGGGGGGGTGGGGGGCAGAGGGGGCAGTAAGGAGATGTACTGGCTGGACGATGAAATATCGCCATGACACCGAACGGATGAAAGAACCTAAATGAGGCTTGGCTTGTTTCCGCCACACGCTCAGCAGTTGGTCAGTCAGTCAAACCATCTCCATAGTCCTCATGATCTTCGAGGCCTTTTCGCCTCTTTCTAGGGGAGAGCAGGGAGAGAAAGCAGGGGGTGGGAGAGCAGTGGAGAGAACAGGGGGGAGAGAGCAGGGGGGAGAGAGCAGGGTGGGAGAGCAGGGGGGAGAGAGCATGGGGGAGAGCAGGGTGGGAGAGCAGGGGGGAGAGAGCATGGGGGAGAGCAGGGTAGGGGCAGAGCAGGGGGGGAGAGCAGGGGGTGGGAGAGCAGGGGGGAGAGAGCAGGGTAGGGGCAGAGCAGGGGGAGAGAGCAGGGGGTGGGAGAGCAGGGGGGAGAGCAGGGGGTGGGAGAGCAGGGGGGAGAGCAGGGTGGGAGAGAGCAGGGGGGGAGAGCAGGGGGGAGAGCAGGGGGGAGAGCAGAGCAGGGGGGAGAGCAGGGGGTGGGAGAGCAGGTTAGGGGGAGAGCAGGGGGAGAGCAGGGGGGAGAGCAGGGGGAGAGCAGAGCAGGGTGGGAGAGAGCAGGGGGGAGAGCAGGGTAGGGGGAGAGCAGGGGGGAGAGCAGAGCAGGGTGGGAGAGAGCAGGGGGGAGAGCAGGGTAGGGGGAGAGCAGGGGGGAGAGCAGAGCAGGGTGGGAGAGAGCAGGGGGGAGAGCAGGGTAGGGGGAGAGCAGGGGGGAGAGCAGGGTAGGGGCAGAGCAGGGGGAGAGCAGAGCAGGGTAGGGGGAGAGCAGGGGGGAGAGCAGGGGGCAGAGCAGGGTGGAGAGCAGAGCAGGGGGGAGAGCAGGGGGGAGAGCAGAGCAGGGGGGAGAGAGCTGGGGGGAGAGCAGGGGGCAGAGCAGGGTAGGGGGGAGAGCAGGGGGCAGAGCAGGGGGGAGAGCAGCAGGGGGGCAGAGCAGGAGGGAGAGCAGAGCAGGGGGGAGAGCAGGGGGGAGAGCAGAGCAGGCGGGAGAGAGCAGGGGAGAGAGCAGGGGGGAGAGCAGGGGGCAGAGCAGGGTAGGGGAGAGAGCAGGGGGGGAGAGCAGGGGGGAGAGAGCAGGGGTCGGGAGCAGGGTAGGGGAGAGAGCAGGGGGGGAGAGCAGGAGGGGAGAGAGCAGGGGGGGAGAGCAGGGGGCGAGAGCAAGGTAGGGGGAGAGCAGGGGGAGAGAGCAGGGGGGAGAGAGCAGGGGGGAAGGAGAGCAGGGGGGAGAGCAGGGGGCAGAGCAGAGTAGGGGGAGAGCAGGGGGGAGAGCAGGGGGGAGAGAGAAGGGTGGAGAGAGCAGGGGGGAGGGAGAGAGCAGGGGAGAGAGCAAGGGTGGGGAGAGCAGCGGGGAGAGAGCAGGGGGGAGAGCAGAGCAGGGGGGAGAGCAGGGGGTGGGAGAGCAGGGGGGAGAGCAGGGGGGAGAGCAGGGTAGGGGGAGAGCAGGGGGGAGAGCAGGGGGAGAGCAGGGGGGGAGAGCAGGGGGGAGAGCAGGGTAGGGGGAGAGCAGGGGGTGGGAGAGCAGGGGGGAGAGCAGGGGGAGAGCAGGGGGGGGAGAGCAGGGGGGAGAGCAGGGTAGGGGCAGAACAGGGGGTGGGAGAGCAGGGGGGAGAGCAGGGGGGAGAGCAGGGGGGAGAGCAGGGGGGAGAGCAGGGTAGGGGCAGAGCAGGGGGAGAGAGCAGGGGGAGAGAGCAGGGGGGAGAGAACAGGAGGGAGAGCAGGGGGGGAGAGAGCAAGGGGAGGGAGCAGGGTGGAGAGCAGGGTGAGAGAGAGAGCAAGGAGGGGATAGCAGGGGGAAGGGGTGAGAGCAGGGGAGAGAGAGAGAGAGAGCAGGGGTTGAGAGAGAGAGAGAGAGAGAGCAGGGCAATCACGGAAACTGTCACGTCACGTGCAAGCAGACCCTATAGCTTCCTTCCGGACACTTTCAATGAAGCGAGGAGGAATGGGGGGTCCTGGTGTCCGGGTAGCGGTCCCGTTCAGGTGATGGATGGAGAGATAGGGCGGGTGTTGGGGGGGGTGGGGGGGGACAAGGTGGGGGGGGGGGGGCGGCAAGGGGGGGAGGGGGAGGGACGGGTCCATCTGAGAGGCCTGATTTAGCAGGACGTTAGGTGGACACTTAGAGGCATCGCGGAATGCGTGTCCTTGCTATGATGTGTGTGGGTGTGGTGGGGTGGGGGGGCGCGGAGGCGGAGGTGAGGGTGAAGGGTTCGTGTATGTGTGCTTGTGTG
>NC_134877.1:2917554-2920054 GCF_041734735.1 Babylonia areolata
GTAGGGCTGCCTACATGGCCCGGTAAATATACAAAACGGTCATACACGTAAAATGTGACATGTCTGAGTGTGTATGTGTGTGCGCGTGCCTGAAATGTGATTGAATGATACAGGAAACGAATGATGAGCGCCCAGCTGCAGCCGTCAGTTGGCTCTACCCAGGTAGACAGCCTGTTGTGCAAATGACCCCGGAGTCTGTAAAGCGCTTAGAGCTTGGTCTCCGAACATAGGCGCTGTATAAGTATCCATATCATCCTCACTCATTATCAACGGTGTGCACTTTTGAGTGGTTGCAGCTGATTTCACAGACGGGGGGCGGGGGGGGGTGGAGGGGGAGTAACGTTTTCCTAAGAGTAAGAAGTTCGCTAAGAAAATAACGGTGAGCGATATGATATCCTGACCTAACCTCAGTCTTTTTTTCGTCACTGAAAAAAACGAAACAGTCACTATTCATCGACAAAGCGTACAGGTCAGCAGCAGTGAAGGGGTTAAAAACTGAACACCGCACCACGGACTTTGTCCTGAGAATGACCCGGGGGTCGGCCCGTGTTTGCTTTTCAACAGCCCCTCTTTCCCCGAGAACAGCCCACGGGGGGTTAATTCAGGGGGTAGGCAGATGCAAGACAGGGCGCACCTTTCACCCAGCTGACCTCTGGCTTGAAGGGAGGAAAGGGGCACAGAGGGAGCCGCCTGGAAACTGACTCCGCTTTTTTCAGGGTCAGCCTCCACTTTTTTCAGGGTCAGCCTCCACTTTTTTCAGGGTCAGACTCCACTTTTTCAGGGTCAGCCTCCACTTTTTTCAGGGTCAGCCTCCTCTTTTTCAGGGTCAGCCTCCACTTTTTCAGGGTCAGCCTCCACTTTTTTCAGGGTCAGACTCCACTTTTTTCACGATCAGCCTCTTCTTTTTCAGGGTCAGACTCCACTTTTTCAGGGTCAGACTCCACTTTTTCAGGGTCAGCCTCCACTTTTTTCAGGGTCAGCCTCCACTTTTTCAGGGTCAGCCTCCACTTTTTCAGGGTCAGCCTCCACTTTTTTCAGGGTCAGACTCCACTTTTTTCAGGGTCAGCCTCCACTTTTTCAGGGTCAGACTCCACTTTTTCAGATTCAGCCTCCACTTTTTCAGGTTCAGACTCCACTTTTCAGGTTCAGACTCCACTTTTTTCAGGTTCAGCCTCCACTTTTCAGGTTCAGACTCCACTTTTTTCAGGTTCAGCCTCCACTTTTCAGGGTCAGACTCCTCTTTTTCAGGGTCAGACACCACTATCAGGTTCGGTTCAGCGGCTTCAAAGCGTGCGGACTGATCCATACATGCGACTACACATTCGCGTTAAATGAAACAACGACAACAACAACACCAACAACAAAAAAACACACATGCCTGACAAATGTTGGAATCCAATGTTCTGGTCACATGTTGAGAACCAACCTTACGTTTGTATAACACATTGACACAGATTAATATATATATGTACACATATAGATAGATAGATAGATAGATAGATAGATAGATAGATACAGATAGATAGATAGATAGATAGATAGATAGATAAGATTTTAAGATAAATACATATATAGATAAATAGATAATTGGATTAACAATGATAATGATGATGATGATAATAGTAATAATGATGATGATGATGATGATGATATTAGTAATAATGATAATAATAATAATAATAATAATAAAGATTTGACTCTAAGCCCCCGCTCTGGCTCCACTGAAGACGGCCCACAAAGGCAAAGGTGGCAGAGTGGTTAAGGCGCTTATCTGCCAGTACAGTGGCCGTGGGGGTCGGAGTTCGATCCCCGCTCTGGCCCTTTCCCCCCTTCTTCTTCTTCTCCTTCTTCTTCTTCTTCTTCTTCTTCTTCTTCTTCTTCTTCTTTCGTGGGCTGCAGCTCCCACGTTCACTCGTATGTACACGAGTGGAGGAGGAATTTTGTTTAATGTCCCGTCACACATATCGGTGATTGAAGACATTTTGTTCAAGTATTTATGAATACATCTGAGTATTATCGGTTAGAAGGGGTGGGAGATGTGGATGAATGGAGGGTTGGGGGGAAACTGGGCAAATGAGGGTAAAAATGTGGGTGAAATTTGGAAGAAAAAAAAACAAACTCTAAATACAGTTACAGGAAATTACTTAAAGGACTTCGTAAAAGAGAAGTCGTTAAACTGACAAGCGAAACAACTGATAATGAATGCAAAAAGTCAAAAACATCAACGTTCTCAGTCACTCGTGAAGACACACTTTCGTGTACAAAAGGCTTCATCAAACTACAGTGAAAAATTATATGCTCAATTGTCAGGTTACTAAAGCATATGCACTTGACAGTAGAACAATACTTGGTCCGTAATGAATTTGATGATAGTCTGAGAGCTAAACTCAGAATTGGTCTGCGAATCGGACCAAAGTCTGAGAGAGTCAACTGACGAGGTTTTAGACTTGAATTCAAGCACCTATAAAAGTCTCTTTCTAGTATATTGCTTATTTCCTTG
>NC_134877.1:2925054-2935054 GCF_041734735.1 Babylonia areolata
CCCCCAGCCCCCCCCACCCCTCCTCCCCTCCACACACACAAAGACGGGAATATTATTAAATCTGCTAGGGAGGCTTCGAGCACTGGTGCTGTTTAAAAAAAAAAAAAGGTTTTAAAACAAAACAAAAGAAAAATAACCATAATAAAAATTTGAAATAATAAACAAATTAAAAAAAATAAAAAATAATAATGATGATAATGATGATGATGATGATAAGAAGAAGAAGAAGAAGAAGAAGAAGAAGAAGAAGAAGAAGAAGAAGAAGAAGAAGAAGAAGAAGAAGAAGAAGAAGAAGAAAAACAACAACAATAATAATGATGATAATAATGATAATAATAATAATAGGATGGAGAAAAAAGCGGATGAATAAATACTGGTCTTTTCTTTCAGACCCTCTCTAAGATCGCTTCGAAGCCTATCTTCAGCTGTGATTCCTTAATTAATTAATCAAACACAGGATTCACCCCAGTTTGGTAAAAAAAAAAAAAAAAAAAAAAATCCCTGCCGGACTCTCTAAGGACTTTACGGTGCCAGCTTCCAGTTGGATCCATCTGAAAATGCGGACGTGAACCTGTCTCGGTGACAACCAGAGAGACAGACAGACGAACAGACAAACAGACAGAGCGACAGACAGACAGACAGAGCGACAGACAAAGAGACTGGTAGACAGACAGAGACAGACACACAGAGAGAGAGACAAACAAGACAGACAATCAGACTGACAGACCGAGAGACAGACAGACAGATAGACAGAGCGAATATGAAACGTCGGCCTAATGTTAATGCGCCAAACCGATAATTATGATAATGATAAGAAGAAGAAGAAGAAGAAGAAGAAGAAGAAGAAGAAGGAGAAGAAGAAGAAGAAGGAGAAGAAGAAGGAGAAGGAGAAGAAGAATCATAATTATAATGATCAGAATAATAGTAATAATAATAATAATAACACACACACTCAAACGCGCGAGCGCGCGCATACACACACACACAAACACAAACACACACACACACACACACACACACACACACACACACACGGCATTGCGTACTGAAAACTCTGGACCAAACACGGACTGACTGGGTGGCCAGGTAGAAATGAGCTGATTGATGCCAAAAAGCTGATGAAAACCATGGCGTTGTGGACGGTGGCAGTATTAATTTTTTGTTCTGAATCGAGTCATTTCCTGTCTGAATAAGTTCGTACGGATAAACCTCTCTCTCTCTCTCTCTCTCTCTCTCTCTCTCTCTCTCTCTCTCTCTGTGTGTGTGTGTGTGTGTGTGTGTGTGTGTGTGTGTGTCTGTCTGTCTGTCTGTCTGTCTGTCTCTCTCTCTCTCTCTGTCTCTGTGTGTGTGTGTGTGTGTGTGTGTGTGTGTCCCTGTCTGTCTGTCTCTCTCTCTCTCCCTCTCTCTCTCTCTCTCTCTCTTTGTGTCTGTCTGTCTCTCTGTCTCTCTCTCCTCTCTCTCTCTCTCTCTTCTCTCTCTCTCTCTCAACATAGTTGTGTTGCTGCTGTTGTTGTTGTTGTTGTTGTTGTTGTTGTTAGGGATTAAAGAGAAACGTGAGCGAAGGAAGCAGGGCTCAACTTCTGGAGACGTTTTTCCCCTTCGCAACACCTGTGGGAAGTGCTGCGCATCCAGAATTGGCTCTCTTCTCCCATATGAGGACACACACCGACAGATAAAAACCTGTCTGCCTACTCATCCGTCGGTCCGACGGGAGACTCCATTCATGTTGTTAGGGATTGTGCATATGCAAGTGTGCATTTGTTTGTGCGAGTCGGGTGTCCGTTTTAATCTGTTGTATGTGTCTTTCTGGTTGTGGCATTGTTTGGTTCTTTCTCTGTTCTTTCTTATTCATTTTATCTATTATATTTACTTAGCAGTAGTAGTGGTAATGGTAGTAGCGGTAGTTGTGATAGTTGTAGTGGTAGTAATAGCTTCATTGTTTGGCGGGGGGGGGGGGGGGGGGGGGCGGAGGGGGGGCCTGAGGGGGGGAGGTGTTGATGTTTTTTGGTTGTTATTGTTGTTGGGATTTGTGTGTGTGTGTGTGTGTGTGCTTGTTTGTTTGTTCGCTTGCTGATTCTCTTTCCTCTGAGGGCTGGATGGAAGAAAAAAACATGTCCTTGCTTATTCCACTTCCCCCATTAAAGAAAATTCATTCATTCATTCATTCATTCATTCATTCATTCTCTCTCCCTCACTCTCTCTCTCCGTCTCTCTCTCTCTTTCTCTCCCTCTCTCTTGCTCTCTCTCTCTCCGTCTCTCTCTTTCTCTCCCTCTCTCTCGCTCACTCTCTCTCTCCCTTTCTTTCTCTCCCTCTCTCTCTCTCGCTCTCTCTCTCCATCTCTCTCTTTCTCTCTCTTTCTCTCCCTCTCTCTCCCTCACTCTCTCTCTCCGTCTCTCTCTCTCTCTCTCTCTCTCTTTCTCTCCCTCTCTCTCCCTCTCTCTCTCTCTCTCTCTCTCTCTCTCTCTTTTTTTCTATTTTTCTTGTCATTAGCATCTTCATATCATGTTGATGTTTGTGTCAGGATAGTTTACACGTGCATGTTTAACTCACTCAGTACGGCCAGTCCTCTCTTCTCCTCTACACAGACCCCTCGGATGTCCAGTGGGTGTCTGAATGACCCAACCTTTAGCTTCCGTCGTCAGAATTGTGGTATTCTTTGTCAACATTCACGTCTTCAGTATAAGAGCCTTCCGCTTGCAATATTTTGATGATGGTAATTGGGGTGAAACGCTGTTAACGTCGTCTCTTTCGCCGTTCGTATGGAGAGAGTTAAATGTGTATGTGAATGTCGTGTCCTTCCTTCTACATCTCTTTACTACTTTGTAAATATTTTGAATCATTTTAATTTTCTCTTTGCCCTGAGGGCTGGATGAAAAAAAAAAGCACATGTATGTATTCCATTTCCTTCACTAAAAAAAAAAAAAATCAGTCGTTCATTCGTTAGTATGTATCGTTGTATTCGTTGTGTGTGTGTGTGTGTGTGTGTGTGTGTGTGTGTGTGTGTGTGTGTGTGTGATGATATGGATACTTATAAAAGCGCCTATCCTCGCCCAGAGTCCAAGCTCTAAGCCCCATACAAACACGGCGTCATTTGCACAACAGGCTGCCTACCTGGGTAGAGCCGACTGACAGCTGCTGCCATTGGGCGCTCATCATTCGTTTCCTGCGTCATTCAGTCAGGTTTCAGTCACACACACACACGCACACACACACACACACACACACACACACACACACAATGCATACATACAATTTAACATACACATGCACATTGCAGCTGCCCTCCACATGATACACGCACGCACGCACGCACCACGATGAATCGAATCGCTTTTAATCAATCACACACACACACACACACACACCACACACACACACACACACACACACACGCACGCACACACACACACACACACACACACACACACACACCACTCTACCCTATCACGGGTCTCCTTCTTCTCCTTCTCCTTCTTCTTCTTCTCCTCCTTCCCCTTCTTCTTCTCCTTCTTCTTCTTCTTCTTCTTCGCTCCGTTTTGTTGATGCTTTATGAAGTGTGGGGTCCAACCCCCCCCCCCCCCCCACCCCTCCCAACCCACCCACGCCCCCCCCCCTCCCCCTCCCACACCCCCTCACCTCCTTATTACCATCCTCCTACTCCTACTACCCCCCTTCCACCAACGATACTCGCTCACAATCAACTAATATATAAGCCTCTTCTAGACCTTCGTGGGTCTTTCTGGCAGATGCTGAAGTCTCACTGACAAGTTATCTCGCCACTTGCGCTACACCTTAACTCTCTCCATACGAACGGCGAAAGAGACGACGTTAACAGCGTTTCATCCCAATTACCATCATCCAAATATTGCAAACGGAACGCTCTTATACTGAAGAGGTGAATGTTGACAAAGAATACCACAGTTCTGACGACGGAAGCTAAAGGTTGGGTCATTCAGACACCCACTGGACATCCGAGGGGTCTGTGTAGAGGAGAAGAGAGGACTGGCCGTACTGAGTGAGTTAAACGGGGGCTTCGTTTGTCACTGCGGCTGAGACTGATAGCTGACTGCTGTGGGCAGCTGGCGAAAAGAACAACAACAACAACAAAAAAAACCACAACGAACACTGGAAGCTCTGGCTGCCGTGTAGTGGATGGGATGGCCAGTATATGGTTTTGTGTATGGGGAGGGGGAGGGGGGAATGATAGTGTAGTAAATGCTCACCTGGGGGTGGTTTTTATGTGTTGGGGGGGGAAAAGTAAGTGTGTGTGTGTGTGTGTGTGTGTGTGTGTGTGTGTGTGTGTGTGTGTGTGTGTGTGTGTGTGTGTGTGTGTGTGTGTAAGAAAGCCAACAAAATAAACAAATGATGAAATACATTAAAATATAATGCAATGGACGATATGTCGAAGACTGAAAATGACTGAAATGAAATAAAAATCAGAGAGGAGAGACATAGACAGACAGACAGATACAGACAGAGAGACAGAGACAGACAGGTAGATACAGACGGACAGATAGAGACATAGAGAGACACAAACAGACAAAGGCGGAGGGACAGAGACAGACAGACACAGAGAGACAGAGACAGACAGACACAGAGAGACAGACAGACATAGACACAGAGAGACAGACAGACATAGACACAGAGAGACAGACAGACATAGACACAGAGAGACAGAGACAGACACAGAGAGACAGACAGACATAGACACAGAGAGACAGAGACAGACAGACACAGAGAGACAGACAGACATAGACACAGAGAGACAGAGACAGACAGACAAAGGCAGAGAGACAGAGACAGACATAGACACAGAGAGACAGAGACAGACAGACACAGAGAGACAGACAGACATAGACACAGAGAGACAGAGACAGACAGACAAAGGCAGAGAGACAGAGACAGACATAGACACAGAGAGACAGAGACAGACAGACAAAGGCAGACAGACAGACACAGACAGACATAGACAGACACAGGCAGACAAAGGCAAAGAGACAGAGACAGACAGACACAGAGATTCAGACAGGTAGACGAAGGTAGAGAGACAGAGACAGATAGAGGAGAGGGGGAAGTGAATTTGTTCTAGCTCTTCACCTGGCAACCATTTTAAATAATCACCATCATCATCATAATCATAATAATAATACATAGTTTTTCTATGGCGCGATATCCAGCACCAATGCTGCTCAAAGCGCCTTACATCATCCAGTAGACTATAAACATGCCTTAAAAAAAAACATATCAACCGCTATCTGACAATGGAAAACATCCAGTGTGTTCATATGACTGAAAAAGGACACTTAAGAGATGAATCAGATTATAAAAACTATGAAGTAAATAAGGCTTAGATTAAAACAAAATGCATTTTATAGAACACACCTACACCCCCCCCCCCCCCCCCCCCCACACACACACACACGCACGCACGCACGCACGCACACACACACACACACACACACACACACACACACAGATATGTAAATGTCCCTCCCTTACAGACACACACACACACACTGACATTAAATATCAACTGCACTAAAAACAAAATTGCATAAGAATTAAAATATTTCTTATTTTCTAACATAGAATTTCTGTTCGGACACACTGACATGCCTACACACTTACACACGCGTACAAGAGCATTGTAACCTCACAAACACATGCACGTAAGCACGCACGCACGCACACGCACACGCACGCACACACACACACACACACACACACACACACACACACACACACACACACACACACACACACACACACACACACAAACAAACAAACACACACGCGCGCCCATTAAAAATAACCAGATAGAAAAAATGACATCACATCTAAGACCGAAACTACATAAAATACACAATGCATTAAAACAGGACTGTAAAAATACTGGCACAAAAATACTTGCCAAGTATACTTGCCAAGTATTGCCTAAGTCGTTTAACTCACTCAGTACGGCCAGTCCTCTCTTCTCCTCTACACGGACCCCTCGGATGTCCAGTGGGTGTCTGAATGACCCAACCTTTAGCTTCCGTCGTCAGAATTGTGGTATTCTTTGTCAACATTCACCTCTTCAGTACAAGAGCCTTCCGCTTGCAATATTTTCATGGTGGTAATTGGGGTGAAACGCTGTTAACGTCGTCTCTTTCGCCGTTCGTATGGAGAGAGTTAACCTTTCCGGAAGCGAGCAACTGACAAAACACGATTATCAAAACGCTTCGCCAGAAGATGATAGTAGGAGAAATCTACATTTAGTGTCACAACGACCTGGACAGTAATCGAATTAAGCCATACATTTTTGGCCTTGGTTGTAAACGTCGGAAGAATATCAGCTTGCCAGGGGAGCGGGGTGAAAAGGTCGCCTTCAACGAAAACTTGGTTAATATGCTCACTTTGGAAAAAAAAAAAAAAAAAGGCGTGGGTTACATGGACTATTAAAAAGAATCACAAACTGTCAGTGTTAAACTCTCTCTCTCTCTCTCTCTCTCTCTCTCTCTCTCTCTCTCTCTCTCTCTCTCTTCTTTTTTTTTTCTTTCCTTAGGCCGGGTAGTTTGTTTTCGAGGGCTGGGTGGAAAGATGCATGTATACTTAATCTAATACCATAAGAAAAAAAATATTCGTTCATTAATTCGTATACGTGTCTGATCGCCTATGTGTGCGTATGTGTTAGGGTAGCTGTTAGATACACATGTATGTTAAAATGTATGTATGTAGTGTGTGTGTGTGTGTGTGTGTGTGTGTGTGTGTGTGTGTGTGTGTGTGTAGTCATATTTTGGTGTATGTATGTAACATAGATATAATGTTTTATGTTAACAAAAGCGTTTTTGTAAAGCACCTAGAGCAGATTTCTGGATAGTGTGCTATATAAGTATCCATTATTATTATTATTATTATTATTATTATATTATTATTATTATTATTATTATATTATTATTATTATTATTATTATTATTATTATTATTATTAACCTTTTGTTAAGCCTGGCACAACTACCAGTACGGCCACTAATTTGCATAAAACGTTATTTTTCAAGAAAAAGAAGAAAAAAAAATAAGAAGAGAGAAATAAATATACACATAGAAGTAAATACTAACACAGAGGAAGTGTTGTGATGTGGTAGCCCTCACTTGGACAAACACACAGACAGAGAATCATTACATGACAGGATGAAGGGAAAGACAGAGAATCATTACATGACATGATGAAGGGAAAGACAGAGAATCATTACATGACAGGATGAAGGGAAAGACAGAGAATCATTACATGACATGATGAAGGGAAAGACAGACAATCATTACATGACAGGATGAAGGGAAAGACAGAGAATCATTGCATGACATACAGGATGAAGGGAAAGACAGAGAATCATTACATGACAGGATGAAGGGAAAGACAGAGAATCATTACATGACATGATGAAAGGAAAGACAGAGAATCATTACATGACAGGATGAAGGGAAAGACAGAGAATCATTACATGACAGGATGAAGGGAAAGACAGACAATCATTACATGACATGATGAAGGGAAAGACAGAGAATCATGACATGACAGGATGAAGGGAAAGACAGAGAATCATTACATGACAGACAGGATGAAGGGAAAGACAGAGAATCATTACATGACATGATGAAGGGAAAGACAGAGAATCATTACATGACAGGATGAAGGGAAAGACAGAGAATCATGACATGACAGGATGAAGGGAAAGACAGAGAATCATTACATGACAGGATGAAGGGAAAGACAGAGAATCATTACATGACAGGATGAAGGGAAAGACAGAGAATCATTACATGACAGACAGGATGAAGGGAAAGACAGAGAATCATTACATGACAGACAGGATGAAGGGAAAGACAGAGAATCATGACATGACAGGATGAAGGGAAAGACAGAGAATCATTACATGACAGGATGAAGGGAAAATATCACCTGGAGATAAAAAGAAAAGAAAATGACGAGCAGCAAATCAGACTTAAAAAAAACAAACAGAAAAAAAGCACTTCTTCTTCTTCTTCTTCTTCTTCTTATTATTATTATTATTATTATTATTACTATTATTATTATTATTTCACCTTATTTCATTTTATATTTCTCTATCTTTATGTTTTGTGTCGTTAAATGGGCAGCCGGAATTGTAAAGAGGCCTTTACTGCGCCTGTCAATCAATCTTCTTCTTCTCCTCTTCCTCCTCCTCCTTCTTCTCCTCCTCCTCCTCCTCCGCCTCCGCCTTCTTCTTCTTCTTCTTCTTCTTCTTCTTCTTCTTCTTCTTCTTCTTCTTCTTCTTCTTCTTCTTCTTCTTTTTCCACACTTACGTCTTCTCCTTCTTCTCCCATGACGGTATAAAGAGTCACTGGGTCTGGCGCCACATCATTCATCAAATGTAGACAAACTTGCTAGACACCCAAACAGGAGACGCTGTCTCGAAAAGATGGACAAACTGACTTTGGGGGGGGCTGGTCAGACACCTACTTTGCAGAGGTCAGTGGTGTAGTGATTATGGATTTGTCTGAACGCAGTGACGCCTCCTTTTAAAACCTGAACTGAACTGAACTTGAGGGAGGGTAAGACAAGACAAGACAAGACAAAACAAGACAAGACAATCCTTTTTTTTTTTAAAAGGAGGGTAAATAAATAATCAAGGAACATGCGGTTTTGCATTCAGCCTTCTCCCTAAACAGGGATTCAGTCGTTAGAAACATATTGTAAAGAAAAAAAAAGAAAAGAAAAAAAAGAGAGATCTACATCAAGGGCGAAAAATGAAAAGGGGAAGGGGGAGAGTGTTTGAAAAACAAGGAACAAAACAAACTTGCACTTATAAAAAAAAAAAAAAAAAAAAAAAAGAAAAGCAGCAGAGCTAAGACACAGACAGACGAAAAAACAAACACCTCTCCCAGACAGACAGACAGACAGACAGTGAGTGACGCTGAGGACACAGATTCTTCTTCTTCTTCTTCTTCTTCTTCTTCTGCGTTCACTCGTATGCACACGAGTGGGCTTTTACGTGTATGACCGTTTTTACTCCGCCATGTAGGCAGCCATACTCCGCTTTCGGGGGTGTGCATGCTGGGTATGTTCTTGTTTCCATAACCCACCGAACGCTGACATGGATTACAGGATCTTTAACGTGCGTATTTGATCTTCTGCTTGCATATACACACGAAGGGGGTTCAGGCACTAAGCAGGTCTGCACATAGGTTGACCTGGGAGATCGTAAAAATCTCCACCCTTTACCCACCAGGCGCCGTCACCGTGATTCGAACCCGGGACCCTCAGATTGACAGTCCAACGCTTTAACCACTCGGCTATTGCGCCCGTCGGACACAGATTCCATTCCAGGCTGCCAGCTGGACACAGGCAATCAGGTCACGCCGCCAGGTCCGCACTGGATCTCCTCAGTCCACAGAAGGATCTTTGTTCCAGGCAGATCCAGTTCCAGGTCCAGTTCCAGTTCTAGTTTCTCAAGGAGGCGTCACTGCGTTCGGACAAATCCATGTACGCCACACCATAATTATCTGCTAGGCATGACAGCAGCATAACCCAACTGAACGCGCTTGTCAGGGCTTGAGTGCATGCACATATTTTCGTGTACCCATCAGAACTGATTTCTTCCACAGAATTTTGCCAGACAACACTTTTTTTTTCTTTCCTTCTTTCTTTTTTTTCTGCCCCATCATCTGCACCGTTTCAGTGGCATCACTCCCACGCCGCTCATTTAGATTCCCCGGCCCATACACGGCCACACCCGGGTTCGTCCGTCGCAGTTCCAGCGTCGGCAGTCCACAGGGAACCATCGATGTTAGGTCGCCAGGAGGCCACACACCAGAGGAGACCCTGCACTGCTGCTGAGTCACTTCGGTGGTGTTCAGTGGTGCCTGTTCTGTTTTAACGTACTGAGGACACCACCCACTAAGCCCCCTGCTGCACACAGGACCTCCGTTAGTGTTTCTTCTCAGTCCGAATGACAAGACGGTTTCCGTTCTCCAGTCAAAC
>NC_134877.1:2957554-2965054 GCF_041734735.1 Babylonia areolata
TGTTTAATTCTGGAAAGCTGATAAATCTTTTTGGATAGGGTTTTGCATAATGACATTATATGACTGGACCAAGATAAGTTGTTATCAATGGTGACTCCAAGAATTTTATGATTATCAACTTCTTCTATTGGATGACCATTAATGGAAAAGGGTGGAAGGTTGTGTGAAAAATTTTGGCGTTTCTGTCTGGTGGTGAGTATGAGACATTTCGTTTTTTTTGGATGGAGACGCATGTGATTTAAATTGGACCATCTAACTATATCATTAATGCTTTGTTGTAGAGCATAGTGCACTTTGTCTATTGTAGTGTGATTTGTATGTATTGTTGTATCGTCTGCAAACATCTCACATAATGCATTAATAAATAGAGGCAAATCATTTATATAAACAGAAAACAATATTGGACCAAGAATTGAACCTTGAGGAACTCCGTAATAGATAGACTGTAAAGAGGATTGAGATTCATTCATAGATACAATTTGTCTTCTGTCTGATAGAAATGAAGATATGAGGTCAAGTGTATTTCCAGAAAAGCCATATAATTTTAGTTTTTTCAAAAGAAGAGTGTGGTCTATCACATCAAATGCCTTCATAAAATCCACCATGAGAACACCAGTAATTTCATTATTGTTTATATTTGTGAGCCATTGTTCGACTAAGTTAGTGAGTGCTGTATGACAGGAGTGCTTGGACCTGAAACCAGACTGATTTGGATGAAATAATTTGTAGTGATTGAAGTGATTAAGGATATGTTTGTTAATGTGTTTTTCTAAAGGTTTTGACAATATTGATAAAATTGAAATTGGTCTGTAATTGGAAGGGTCTGTACGGTCTCCTGACTTAAAAATGGGTACTACTTTCGCGACTCTAAAAGATTTAGGAATTATCTTTTTTGTGATACATTGGTTATAGACATAAGTAAGTGAGAGAGAGAGAGAGGGTGAGAGAGAGAAAGGGAGAGAGGGAGGGAGGGAGAGAGAGAGGGTATTGGTGGCAGATAGAGAGAGAGGGGGGGAGGTAAAGAGAGTGGGAGAGAGTGAAGGGGGAGAGAGAAGGAGGGAGAGGGAGGGAGAGGGAGAGAGCGAGGGAGAGAGAGGGGAGAGAGAGATGGAGAAAGGGAGAGAGAGGGAGAGAAAGTGAGAGGGAGAGAGAACGGGGGAAGAGAGAGAGGAGAGAGAGACGGAAAGGGACAGAGGGACAGAGAGAGAGGGACAGAGCGGGGGGGGGGGGGGGGAGAGAGAAACAGATGACGACAGCTATCAGAAAGGGAAGCAGGAAGAGCCAGGCCTCAGGATGCAGGATACCCATGTTCAGGTGACTCACTGTTGCCCCATGTCTAATGAGCCGTGTCCAAGATTCGCAGCTCTGTAATCGTCACCATGACTCACTAACTCACGACTGGATAAAAAAAAAATAATAATAATAATAAAATAAAAAAATTAAAAAAACTGTCTCCCTCGCTGGGGTGTGAATTATCAGCGGATTTGAAAAAAATGTTTATTTCTAGAAGAGGACGTGAGAGAGGGGTATAGAGAGAGGGGGTGGGTGGGGGGGTAGGGGGGGGGGAAGAGAGACACACACAGAGATAGACAGTAAGACAAGACAGACAGGCACACAGACAGAGATAGAGACAGACAGACAGTCAGAGACAGAGACGGATAACGACGAAAAGTGTGGTGAACTACATCAAATGCTTCAGCAAAATCTACAATGAGAACCCCCGAGTAAAAGAGAGAGAGAGAGAGGGAGAGACACACAGAGACAGACAGACAGACAGACAAAGAGAGGGGGACATAGTTTATGCAGACAGAGACAGACAGGGATAAACAGAGACAGACAGATAATGCAGAAACTGCAACCAGCCAGACAGACAGACAGACAGACAGAGGCAAAGACAAATACAAACAGGCACTCAAAGAGAAGCAGAAACACACCTTGAGAGAATGGATTTCATTTGTTTATCACATGAATTATCACCACCCATTTTGTGTGTGAAAACTTCGCATCGCTTCCGACTCAACTCACCCGCGCGCAAAACCTTACACGACACGTTTAATGAAGCCTAGCAGAGAGCCGCAGTTTTATCAACACAACCAGAACAGCATCAACAGCGGTACCACACCCACAAGCTTTGTACCGAGGACAAAAACATCGGATGAAACAAAACGCTGCAGTCTACGATCCCTGCGAGAGGGTTTCACTTTCACATTCAAAGCATACGGATTGATCCGTAAATCATACGCCACTCCGCATCCGGTTTTTTGTTGTTGTTTTGTTTGTTTGTTTTTTGTTGTTGTTTTTTGGTTGTTTTTTTGTTGTTGTTTTTGTTGTTGGGGGGGTTTTCGGGGGGGGGGGGGGGGGGCGTGGGGGGGGTTGTTTTCTTTTGTTTTTTGTTTGTTTGTTGGCTGGCTCGTGGTTGTTTTTTTTTTTGTTTGTTTTTTAAGAATGAAATAAGATAAAAAGTAGGCTAAGAAAAGGAATATGTATGTATCCGATCATAGCCATCAGAACAGCAGAGGAGGTAACTGCTGTCCCGACTATCTAGACTAGAATTTGATTATAGGTGGAGAGTGTCTTACCCAGGTTAATCCCCACTCTCTCGGCCATGAGGGTTTTTTTCGGACAGTCGGCGTTGGGAATGGTCCCCAAAGGCAAAAAAAAGCCCCCCAAGGTTGCAGCACTAAGAGCCAGTGCAATCTTGCCTCCAAGTGTGAGAGTCCTAGTCCTTCACAAAAGACGAGGCTGTACATTAATTTCCTCTGCAATGGAGAAACAGCTCTCACTTTGCTGTTGGCCCAACTGTAAGCTTATGTCAATCTGTGATTCAAGCAGATACCTGACATAGCATAAACCCAGTGCGCTGGTCGGGCCTTGATATTTTAGAAAGGAATGAAATTACATATTATACAGATGGAGTGATGGCCTAGAGGTAACGCGTCCGCCTAGGAAGCGAGAGAATCCGAGCGCGCTGGTTCGAATCACGGCTCAGCCGCCGATATTTTCTCCCCCTCCACTAGACCTTGAGTGGTGGTCTGGACGCTAGTCATTCGGATGAGACGATAAACCGAGGTCCCGTGTGCAGCATGCACTTAGCGCACGTAAAAGAACCCACGGCAACAAAAGGGTTGTTCCTGGCAAAATTCTGTAGAAAAATCCACTTCGATAGGAAAAACAAATAAAACTGCACGCAGAAAAAAAATGCAAAAAAATGGGTGGCGCTGCAGTGTAGCGACGCGCTCTCCCTGGGGAGAGCAGCCCGAATTTCACACAGAGAAATCTGTTGTGATAAAAAGAAATACAAATACAAATACAAATACAAAATATATTACATACATAAACTTATGATAAAAAAGGAAAGAAATATACGTAGAGCGCAAATAACTGAAATAAACTACAAGATATAAAAACCCAGACTATTCAGCAATGATGATAATTGTTCTGCTTCAGTATAGCTGTCCAGGAAGCGATCCACCCTCACACACCAATCCAAGCATCATCATTCAGGGATATTTCAGAAATAAATGTTTCATGTACATGAAGTGCACACAAATAGCTCACACAAAGTAAGTGCGTGTCTGTCTGTCTGTCTGTCTGTCTGTCTGTCTCTGTTTGTCTGTGCTTCTGTGTGTGTGTGTGTGTGTGTGTGTGTGTGTGTGTCTGTGTGTGTGTGTGTGTGTCTGTGTCTGTGTGTGTGTCTATGTGTGTATGCCTGTGTGTGTATGTTTGTATGTGTGTGTGTGTGTGTGTGTGTGTGTGTGTGTGTGTGTGTGTGTGTCTGTCTGTCTGTCTGTCTGTCTGTCTGTCTGTGTGTGTGTGTGTGTCAGTGTGTGTATGTGTGTATGTTTGTTTGTTTGTGTGTATGTGTGTGTATTTGTGTGTGTGTGTGTATTTGTGTGTGTGTGTATGTTTGTTTGTTTGTGTGTATTTGTGTGTGTGTATGCCTGTGTGTGTATGTTTGTGTGTGTTTTTGTGTGTATGTGTGTGTCTATTTGTGTATGTGTGTGTGTGTTAGTCTGTGTGTGTTTGTGTTTGTGTGCGTGTGTGTGTTTATGTATGTGTGAGTGTGTTTGTGTATGTGTGTGTGTGTGTGTTCGTTCTTTTGTTTAGCGTCTTTTCACTATCAGTGATATTAGACGTTAAAAAAATAAATAAATAAATAAATAAATATATAAAAAAATTAAAGGGGTGGGGTGGGGTGGGGTGGGGGCATGGGGTATAACTAACATGCTATTACATTTAACAGTAACAATTCAATAATAATAATTATAATAATCAGAAACCATTAACACAATTCTGAAGTGCATTAAAGGAATGTAGTGTGTGTGTGTGTCTGTGTGTGTGTGTCTGTGCATGTGTGTGTGTGTGTGCCTGCATGCATCAGTGTCAGTGCCAACAGAAAGCAAAGGCATGCGTGTGTGTATATACACATGTATACATGTATGTGCGACGGTATGCGTGCCAGCACGTGTGACTGAAAAAATGTAATCACCGGGACGAAATACTTCTGTTCAGACAGACAGAGAGAGACAGAGACAGAAAGAAAGAGACGCACACATGCACACGTAAGCACACACACACACACACACACACACACACACACACACACACACCACACCACCACCACAACCACACCACTCACTTATCACTCAGTCACTAACGAAACAAACAAACAAAAAAACTACAACCCGCCATACTTTCTCTGTTCAAATGGAGTATCACAAAGCATCAGCCTTGCAATTCTCAGCTCTACTCTCTGCTGCACAAAGACACACACACATCAGGCACACACACACACACACACACACACACACACACACACACATACACACACACACACATCACACACACACATCACACACACACACACACACACATTTCACACACACACGCACACACACACACACACACACACACACATACACACACGTACACATCACCCACACACACACACACACACACACACACACACACGCATCACACACACGTCACATACACTCACATGCACGCATCACACACACACACACACACACACGCGCGCGCGCGCGCGCATCACACACACGTCACATACACTCACATGCACGCATCACACACACACACACACACACACACACACACACACACACGTACACATCACACACACACACACACACGTACACATCACACACACAACACACACACACACACAACACACACACACACACACACACACACACACACACACGTACACATCACCCACACACACACACACACACACACACACACACACACACACAGACAAACAAATACAACCCACCTTACCTTCTTCCTTCAAACGTGTGCCGTCACCATTGTCCGAGCAATATTATGAGCACCAACCACAGCAACACACACACACACTCACACACACACACACACACACACACACACACACACACACACACACACACACACACATAATATAATATATACATAGTTTAGCTGCATCTTCCACAGTCAACTATCTGTGAAAGAAAAAGACAACAACAACAACAAAATAAGCGATGAAAAAAAAAAAGAAGAAGAAAAAAAAAACGAAAAAAACGCTGCAGCAAAAACGACGAAAAAAAGAAAAAAAAAAGAAAAGAAATTAAAGGTGCAAACCGGAAAACGTCAGCGTCTTTTTTTTTTCTTTTTTTTTTTTGTTGTTGTTGTTGTTGTTGTTTCTCCCTATGCGATTAAAAGAGGAGAAAAACTTGAAAAAAAAAACAACCTCCGGAACAAAAACAAAACAAAAAAACAAAACGGGGGTTCCTTTTTTTTTCCCACCCTCTCTCGCCGCTAAACTGGCAGCCAGGCAATATAACAGATAAGGCGGGATGTCAATGAAGGCGGCAAAAAGAAAATACGTGACACACGTTCCATTAGAAAACAAACCCCTCGTCTTCCACTCGCACACACCACCTTTAGGGGGGAGCGAAGCCAGGCTTTTTGGCCGGGGCGGGCCACACGGGGGGGTGGGGTGGGGGGGGGAAGAAAAGAAAAAGAAAAAGAAAAAGAAAAAAAAAAGGTCGAACAGACCTCAGTGCGGGTGCACACTGTTCTTGTACTGGGGAGCTGCTAACAAGGGCCAACCCCCCCCCCCCCCCACCCCTCTCTCTATCTGTTTTCCCCCATCACACACACACACACACACACACACACACACCTCTATCTGTTTTCCCCCATCACACACACACACACGCACACACACACACACACACACACACACACACCTCTATCTGTTTTCCCCCATCACACACACACACACACACACACACACACACTGATGATGCACAAACACACACACACACACACACACACTTGATGCACAAAAACACACACTCTCTCTCTCTCTCTCTCTCTCTCTCTCTCTCTCTCTCTCTCCTATCTATCTATCTCTATCCAGCTGTCTATCTAGCTATCTATCTCACACACAATCACCATACCCAAACACACAAACACACACACACACACGAGCCCCCTCTCACACACGCACAAAGACATACTACACACACACACACACACACACACACACACACACACACACACACACACACACACACACATCATGATAGTGCTCGCGCACACACACATACGCACGCGCGCACGCATATGTATGTATGTATGTATGCATGCATGTATGCATGTGTGTGTGTGTGTGTGTGTGTGTGTGGAGGGAAACAGAATAAAAGAACTCCCCTACGCACCCACGCTCTCTGATTCCCTAGTAGGGGGCATTAAATATAAATCCTGCACTTTGCGATAAAAAAAACATAATAATTGACATACATGTACAATAAGTCCTAATGAACCCATTAAGCAAGGGATCCACTTTTTCCAGTGGCTTGTGGCAAGCGTAAAAAAATTAATTAAAATTAATCACGAACACCATTTATACCACCCAGCGCTCCAAATGTTTCCTCCCCTTCACAGCTATCCAGGTAACGGACAGACAATCTGTGCAGCTGGACCAAGAGCTATGGAGTGTCCGTCATACCTCCTTACCTTTCTTCTTCCTGCTGCTGGCCAGTAGGGGAGGGGAGGGGGTGGGGGTGGGGGTGGAGGGAGGGGGGTGGATGGAGTAGGGTTCGGTGTGGAGGAGGTGCGGGGGTGGGGGGGGGGGATCGTGGGAGAGGGTGCGGGGGTCTGGGCGGGGGGGGGGTTAAGAAGGGACACAAGTAAATCAGGATTTTTTTTGGCTGCGCTGTTCCGCCGATTCCTCTGAGGATAGAATGCACGTGGGTTTGAACACGTGCGTGATGGCTCTCTCTCTCTCTCTCTCTCTCTCTCTCTCTCTCTCTCTCTCTCTCTCTCTCTCTCTCTCTCTCTCTCTTTCCTTATGCTTCCTTTGGCAACTATGAGCACCCACCCCACCCACCCCCACCCCCACCCCTGTTATTGCTGTGTGTATTTTTATTAATTCAGTACTGCTTTATATTCACCATTATTTTAGTTGTTTTTTTTTTAAATATACACAATGTATGCATTATGTGTGTGTAAGTG
>NC_134877.1:2985054-2992554 GCF_041734735.1 Babylonia areolata
AGGTCAGGACAGACTCCAACCTTTAATTATCAGTCACCCCACTCAATACGTCGTTATAGGTCAGGACAGACTCCAACCTTTAATTATCAGTCACCCCACTCAATACGACCTGTCGTTATAGGTCAGGACAGACTCCAGGCCTTTAATTATCAGTCACCCCACTCAGTACGACCTGTCGTTATAGGTCAGGACAGACTCCAACCTTTAATTATCAGTCACCCCACTCAATACGACCTGTCGTTATAGGTCAGGACAGACTCCAACCTTTAATTATCAGTCACCCCACTCAGTACGACCTGTCGTTATAGGTCAGGACAGACTCCAACCTTTAATTATCAGTCACCCCACTCAATACGACCTGTCGTTATAGGTCAGGACAGACTCCAACCTTTAATTATCAGTCACCCCACTCAATACGACCCGTCGTTATAGGTCAGGACAGACTCCAACCTTTAATTATCAGTCACTCACGCAAGTTGCAATATTTTTTCTTCTTGGACAAAATTAATGACCGTGGAAGCCATGTCACGGGGTTGAAGGGGGTATTAAAGGGTTGTGCCTGACAAAATTCTGTAGAAAAATCCGCTTAGATCGTAAAACATATTCAGTTGCAGACCAAAAAAGAAAAGAGAAGAGAGAGAAAAAGAGAAAATATATATAATTATGGATGTACTGTGGTGATGAGCTCTCCCCATGAACAGAAGCCCTAATGACACACAGAGCAATCAACTGCGATACGATACGATACGATACAATACAGTGCAGTGTCTTACAGGCAAAAAAACGTTCACTTCAGAACCCTCACCTCAAGTTAACTTTTTACATAATTTGAAAGTGAAATAGAACACTAACTTTATAAAATTTAGATATGAAACACAAAGCAAACGTTTTTTTACAGAAATTGAAAGTTGAACACAATACTGACTTTACAGGATTTTAAAGTGAAAACAGAACGGCGCTAACTTTGCAGAATTTAACAGGGAAACACATAGCTAACGTTTCACATAATCTGAAAGTTGAACTCAACACTAACTTTGCAGGATTTAAAAATGAAACATAAAGCTAACTTTTCACATAAGAAAGCGAAACACAACCCTAACTTTTTTTTTAAGATTTGAAATTGAAAAAGTACGCTCTCTTTACAGGATTTAAAAATGAAACACAAAGCTAGCTTTGTACATGATTTGATAGTGAACCACAACGCCAACTTAAGATTTAAAAGTGAAAAACGACGCTAACTTTACAGGATTTAAATGTTACACATAGACCCCCAACTTACAGGCGCTAAAAGTGACACTACAGGATTTAAATGTTAAACATAGACCCCCAACTTACAGGCTTTAAATGTGACACTACAGGATTTAAATGTTAAACATAGACCCCCAACTTACAGGCGCTAAAAGTGACACTACAAGATTTAAATGTTAAACATAAACCCCAAACGTACAGGCTTTAAAAGTGACACTACACGATTTAAATGTTAAACATAAACCCCCAACTTACAGGCTTTAAAAGTGACACTACAGGATTTAAATGTTAAACATAGACCCCCAACTTACAGGCTTTAAAAGTGACACTACATGATTTAAATGTTAAACATAGACCCCAAACGTACAGGCTTTAAAAGTGACACTACATGATTTAAATGTTAAACATAGACCCCCAACTTACAGGCTTTAAAAGTGACACTACTTGATTTAAATGTTAAACATAGACCCCCCAACTTACAGGCTTTAAATGTGACACTACAGGATTTAAATGTTAAACATAGACCCCCAACTTACAGGCTTTAAATGTGACACTACATGATTTAAATGTTAAACATAGACCCCAAACGTACAGGCTTTAAAAGTGACGTTACGTGATTTAAATGTTAAACATAAACCCCCAACTTACAGGCTTTAAAAGTGACACTACAATATTTAAATGTTAAACATAGACCCCCAACTTACAGGCTTTAAAAGTGACACTCTAGGATTTAAATGTTAAACATAGACCCCCAACTTACAGGCTTTAAAAGTGACACTACACGATTTAAATGTTAAACATAGACCCCCAACTTACAGGCTTTAAAAGTGACACTACATGATTTAAATGTTAAACATAGACCCCCAACTTACAGGCTTTAAAAGTGACACTACACGATTTAAATGTTAAACATAGACCCCCAACTTACAGGCTTTAAATGTGACACTACAGGATTTAAATGTTGAACAGAGACCCCAACTTACAGGCTTTAAATGTGACACTACAGGATTTAAATGTTAAACATAGACCCCCAACTTACAGGCTTTAAAAGTGACACTACAGGATTTAAATGTTAAACATAGCCCCCAACTAACAGGCTTTAAAAGTGACACTACAATATTTAAATGTTAAACATAGACCCCAAACGTACAGGCTTTAAAAGTGACACTACATGATTTAAATGTTAAACATAGACCCCCAACTTACAGGCTTTAAAAGTGACGCCAGAGTGCACACCTTTCCCATGAAAGGAGAAACCGAAGCCCCATATGTAGCATGCACTGTGCGCACTTGGGGGGGAAATAGGACAACAAAACGGTGATCTGTGGCAATGTAAAAAATAAAAATAAAAATCCACTTTGACAGTAAAGCAAGTGAATACCCCTGCAGACAGAAACAAGGTAAATGGGTGGCACTGCACTGTGGGTGACGGGCACAGCAGCCCGGACTTCACTCACAGAAATAGTTTGTGATTTAAAAAAAAAATAATAATAATGCAATGCAATGCGATGCAATGAGCGGAGCTTCACCCAGATATATCCGTTGTGAGAAAACTACAATGCAATGCAGTGCAATGCAATACAATGCATTGCAATACAATGAAATGCAATACAGTGCAATGCAATACAGTGCAATGCAATGCAATGAGCGGAGCTTCACCCAGATATATCCGTTGTGAGAAAACTACAATGCAATGCAATGCAATGCAATGCAATGAGCGGAGCTTCACCCAGATATATCCGTTGTGAGAAAACAACAATGCAATGCAATGCAATGCAATGAGCGGAACTTCACCCAGATTTATAGGTGCATATCTGTTATGCATGTGTGGGTGTATGTGTGAATGTATATCTTCATGTTTTACATTTATTTGCTTATTTATCATCATTGTTGTCTTTTTTTTTTTTTTTTTATTTATTATTATTTTATTTTTATTATTATTATTATTATTTTTTTATTATTATTATCACTACTACCTTTTAATATTATAATCATTATTCATTTATTTATTTATTTATTTAAACTTATCTATTATTTATTCACCTTTTTTTTCTTTTCTTTTTTTCTCAAGGCCTGACTAAGCACGTTGGGTTACGCTGCTGGTCAGGCATCTGCTTGGCAGATGTGGTGTAGCGTATATGGATTTGTCCGAACGCAGTGTCGCCTCCTTGAGCTACTGAAACTGAAACTGAAACTCACCCAGATTTATCCGTTGTGAAAAAAAACTACAATGCAATGCGACGTAATGCAATGCAATACAATGCAATGCAGTATAAGATAATGCAATGTACGGATATTCACACCGAGAAATATGTTGTGGTAAAAAGTAATACAATGCAGCACAATACAATGCAATACAAGACAAGACAAGACAATACAATGCAGTTCTATGCAAGGCAAGGCATTGCAAGGAATTGCAATGCAGTTCTATGCAAGGCAAGGCATTGCAAGGAATTGCAATATGATACAACGCAACACAACACAACGCAACACAACACAGTGCAACACTATATACGATACCATACGATACGATATACGGAATTTTACACATCTTACAAATCTATTGTGATTCAAAAATCTTTTTAAAAAAGAAGAACAAGAGAGGCAAGGCCTTCAAGACTCACTTGTGATAAATTAAGTCCCCTAGCATTAATTACAGAGTAATTTCCCTTTTTTACTATCTTCACCAAACCGTTTGCAAAATAAATAAAAATTCCATGCTTAGCAAAAGAAGTTCCTGTTTGAACCAAAAATGATAATAATGACTCCTCTTGTTGTTGTGTCAGAATAAGAGGTCAAAGTGCCAAGTTTAGAGAATACAAAAAATATAAATATAACAGTAAATGCAGTTTGCACTATAATTCGGCTTCTTTTTTTAATTTTTTTTTTTTTGTGCCCATCCCAGAGGTGCAATATTGCTTTAAACAAGATGACTGGAAAGAACTGAATTTTTCCTATTTTTATGCCAAATTTGGTGTCAACTGACAAAGTATTTGCAGAGAAAATGTCAATGTTAAAGTTTACCACGGACACACAGACACACGGACACAGAGAGAGAGAGAGAGAGAGAGAGAGAGACAACCGAACACCGGGTTAAAACATAGACTCACTTTGTTCACGCAAGTGAGTCAATAAAGAAGAAAAAAGTAACACAACACAACACAGCACAACACAACACAACACAGCACAGCCAAAGACATGACCTCACAGACGGACAAAAACTTAAAACAGAGTGCTTACCTTTGCGACCTGTGCAGAGAACACGCACCGATGATGACGGCAGAGCATGAACACGAACGATAAGCGGCACAAAAGACACGTCTTCTTCCCTCCCCTTTTGGTGCTGAACGGCCATTTTGGAAGAGCCACGAATCATTTTGGAATCGTCATTAGTGAGTGCTTGCTCTCTCTCTCTCTCTCTCTGCTTCTTCTTCTTCTCCTCCTCTTCTTCTGCTCAAGCACGTTGCCGGGTGATTGTTCTGGGGGGGGGGACCGGTTGGTTGTGGGAGGGGGGTGGTGGGGGGTGGGAGTGTACCCAGACGTCTGTTTGCACGCAATTGACAAGAAGCACAGCCATTCATGGATTTTGTCACGACGGGGGGGGGACAAACAGAAAAACAAAAAGAAACGTAAAGTTGAAACTTGGAAGAAGAACGTTGTTGTTGTTTTTGTTGTTTTTTCTGAAGGGTAGGCCTCAGCTTCATGAAATAATTATCATTACACTAACACATAGTCTGTTCGAACGAAGTAGTCGTGAACTGTTTGTCAGCATATAAAAAAAAATACAACAGTTTGGAACGAAAGCACCCGTCACGTCAGTGTATTATCTAACCGGAGTTGGAAGCGAAACAAAAGGGCATCAAGGTCTCAATCTGGAAGTAACGCTTTGTTCTAGAGGAGTGCAGTTCTCCTGTTGTCTCCATTGTCACGGGAATTGAACCATGTCCGTCGGGGTGGTGACACGCTGCGGTATGTCTTTTATATCTTTGTTCTACCTGCCAAGACTGGGGTTGTTATTGTTAGCGTTCTTGTTGTGAATTGGGAAGGGAGGGAGGGGGCATTATGGCAATCTTCCCTGCGTCAGCTTTTCTTCAGTTTCTGTATGAGCCATGATCCTTTCGCCAGTGTCCGTCAACATTATCTCAAACCTTTGTGAATAAGCATGGTCTTTCAACAGCCATTGTCATTCGGTATGGTCTTTCAGACAATGTCAGTTGGCATGATACTTCAACCATTATCAGACGGCATGATCCTTCTACACCCATTGTCATTCGGCATGATCACAGCCATCGTCAATCAGAAAACGCACGCTGAAGTTACAAAACAGTGACAGCACCAGAAGCACGCGTCCACTGACATGATTATCTTTGTGGGGTGAAAAGTGTTCGTTTCCACTGTCGTGAGTTCGCACCGAAAAACTTTCAAACTTGTAGTGTACTGCCCTTCCTTCCTTGCTTCCTTGCTTCCTTCCTTCCTTCCTTCCATTTCTTCAATTACTCTTCCCTGTCTTATTGTCTTTCTCGGTCTCCGACAAGAAATGGTACATTCCAAAACCAAACAGTCGGAGCAGGCAAATTTAAAATGCAGCCGTGAACTTTTGACAGTCTGACCAGCCCAAGACTTTCCTGTGTAAGGTTTGCTGATGAAGACGATTGGTGGTGAGAGAGACTCGTTTGAAAAAAGTTCTTGATTCTGATTGAAGAAAGCTTTCTAATACATGGTGTCCCACAACCAGACAATCTTCTTTTTTTTTTCTCCAACGAATAAAACCGTGCTTGCCTTACTGCTGACTCCTCGCGTTCAGTAAAAACTCAATCGCACTGAAAAACAAAATCACCTAAAAACAAAACAACCCAAAACAAAAACCTCACGGGACACTTGAGTCCAAACAAAATCAAAACGAAATACAATGATGGAGAAGAAAACTGAATTACAAACAAAGCGGCAGACGAAGAGAAAAAAAAAAAACTGCGAAGAAGAATCAATCATACGCAAGTTCACCAACGACACCACACTACCTCTTCATTTGGATATCTGGCAAGACCCAAAAGCTCAGGACAGGAGCACATACATTTACTGACGACGGTGTCAGGTTTCCAAGGTGGGTATGGGTGGAACCAGCAAGTCTTTTAAACGAGGGTGTTGCACGCAACAGGTTTTTGTAGAATTGTGTGACGTGAACAGTTGCGAGGAGTGTCGTCCGGCAGAAGACAATTCAGCGAAGTGACACGTTGGTTAATAACGCTGCTGGCCCCACCAAACCAAAATCATTGTCCCCTCCCCTCCAACCCCCCCCCCCCCGCCCCCCCCCTCCCCTCCTCTCTCTCTCTCTCTCTCTCTCCAAAACCACCAGCCAACCAAACTCTATCTGTCCATCATCTTGTTGTGATTTGCAAAACTCCGCCCCCACTTTTTTTTTTTTTTTTTTTTTATCACACCGTTTTTGTTGGTTGTTTCTTTTTGGGTTTTTTTTTTTTTTTACGTGTCTGTGTGTGTGTTTGTGTGTGTGTGTGTGTGTGTGTGTGTGTGTGTGCGTGTATGTGTGTGTGTGTGTGTGTGTGTGCGTGTATGTGTGTGTGTGTGTGTGTGTGTGTGCGTGTATGTGTGTGTGTGTGTGTGTGTGTGTGCGCGCGCGCGACCAACTCCGTATCCAGCCACTCCGCTCCCCACACACTCACGCTTATTCACTTCTCATCTCTCCACTCACACACACACACACACACACACACACACACACACACACGCCGTTAACAAGTGCATTGGAAAAAGTCACCTGTCCATTGTGTGTGTGACAAGCTTGCATGAAGTCAGACCTGCATCAGCATTTTCATGCACATTGGTACACATGGGCAACGGTCAGGATACATGTATTGTATGGTATGGCATTGTATTGTATTATGCAGAACCGTATTGCACTGCATTGCGTTGTGTTGTGTTGTGTTGTGTTGTGTTGTGTTGTGTTGTGCTGCGTTGTGTTGTGTTGTGTTGAGCTGTGTTGTGTTGTGCTGTGCTCTGTGTGTTGTGTTGTGTTGTGTCGTGTCGTGTCGTGTTGTGTTGTGTTGTGTTGTGTTGTGTTGTGTTGTGTTGTGTTGTGTTGTGTTGTGTTGCGTTGCGTTGTGTTGTGTTGTGTTGTGTTGTGTTGTGTTGTGCTGTGTTGTGTTGTGTTGTGTTGTGTTGTGTTGTGTTGTGTTGTGTTGTGTTGTGCTGTGTTGTGTTGTGTTGTGTTGTCCTGCGTTGCGTTGCGTTGTGTTG